>NW_022196136.1:1982662-2190162 GCF_008641045.1 Pistacia vera | reverse complement strand
CTGATTGAAGAGCTTATCATCTTCTATGACCATTTTTTTCGAGTTTTATTATCACTTTCTGTTTCCTTAGGTGGATCCTCGATTAAATGGTCTCCCATGTCAATGTTGGACACATATCATCGAATAATCTGTTTCCATTGAATATAATTCCTTTTTCCCAATAACTTTCGATCAGTGATTTTGGTGGAGGAAGTGACAATTTCAGTCACCATCTTTTTACTGTCCTCTGCCATATTGTCTAGCAATCGACAAGGTCAAATAACTCACAACTCCACAGATTCACAACAACCTCAACACCAAACAACCTAAGCAAACACAAATGCACCCCAATCTCAAACAACCAGAAAGATTTGAACCACTTTCTTGTAAAAGGAATCACTAGGAACAGCCGATCAGAGAGAAACTAGAGGACAGATTGCTAGCCACCGGAAAGAGTAAAGAAATCACATCATCGAAGGAAGCAGAGGGATTGTGTCATCGAAAAATCGAGATGAACAGAGAGGAACCAGAGGAGAGATTACAGAAATGAGTAGAAAAAGGGGATAAGTTAACTAGAACAGAACCAGCATTCGCTAAAAAGGGAGAGGCCGAGACCAGAAGTCGTCGGAAAGAGAGAAACCAAGAGCAGACGTCACCGGAGATAACAGAGAAGGCCGAGGTTTCGTCGAAAAGATTCAGACGTCGTCGGAAAGAGAGAAACCATGGACAGAAGGTTCGTCAGAATCGCCGGCAGCCGAAAAACAGAAACGTAGCAATGGGTTTTACATCTACAGAAAATAACGCTGCAAATTTTGAGGCAATGGCTCACACTTATAACGTTGCTTTATTGTTTACGCGATTTGAGGTGATTCATGTTTACGTTATTTTCCATTGTTTTTACTTTATCTCCTTTGTGCTCTTTTTTCAGATATCTTGAAACAATGGAACATATTTTATCTTCTCAAAATGCATAATATTCTCTCATGCTTAGCCTGTTTCTCTTTGAAGACTTTTTGTCAGGAAAGTCTATGGTTAATGTCGATTTTGTATCCATCTTCTCCATACGGAAATAATATTGGATAACTTAATGTCATAAAGCTTGGATGCAAGTCAGAAATTCTTTGAAGACCCTTTTTTGAATGATGAACAATGACATCTTTTCCAGTTTTTGAAATTCCAATATCACCGACAATTAAACCCGCAATTTTAGATGCATTTGGCAAATTGTATTGTCTTCCATCCTTTTCCCTTTTCATTTTTAACCGCAGATGCACATCTCTAATATCATTCCAATGGATATGGTCCCTAACAGAATGAAAACTTTTAACCAATTCATTGTTCGCATCAAACATCAATTGCAATTCCTGTACTAATTCCCTGTCAACAGTAGCATCAACTGTATTACCCCATACAGAATTTAATCTATGATTGGTTTCATACTCTGTGTCATAAATATAAAGCTATGCAAACTGAGGTTTCCTTCCTTTAGGTGGAAGTAACGATCCTATTCGGTGGTAATTCTGTCCGCAGAGTTTGAAAACGTATGGACCATCCCCTTGGTTAATCTCATGGTCAACATGCCCTCCCATTGATGTAAATGAGAACAATGAATTGTATATTCTTATTTTACTCCTGAAACTAATCCCTTTGTTACCACTGGACATATCCAATAAGCCTTTTAATGGTTCTACCGGTTCTTTCAATAACGGCAACTGAACTTTGCCATCCATACAACATAATGAAAGCAAAGGGATCGTTGGCTCTTGGTTCTTAATAGTTCACTCTTCATACCACATGACTGATCCACAATGAATACACTTGTAGGATGGTTCACCAAAGTTCCAGGACTCTTTTTCCACTGTGCAAAGAAATAACATGTTGTTTTTAGAAAGTAATTGACATGTTCTGTTAATTTAGAAATTTAGAATGACATTTTTTTTTACTAAGATTAATACTTGGGTTAACATTTAAATATGTATAACTAACAATGTGACACTTGTTACCTCTTTCTGTCGAGCAAGATTTTGAACCTCTATTTGTCTTCGATAAAGATTTCTTTTGTTTTTTCAATGTCAAAATTGTTCAGCAAAGATCTGCACCTTTATTTTTGCAAAATAATGAAATAACATTATGTTTTTAAGATATAACAAACTAAATGTTTAAACATATGTTGTCAGATTCAGGCCTCACGATTGTATTGCCCTCCACTCGTAATTGGAATATTAGAGTCAGGCTCTGTACACGAAGAAGCACCTAAAAAACATAGATTTAGTTAGTCAATTCAAGTTATCATAATCTAAAAAATATAGGTAACCACTAATATAATATTTTTTACCTCTGTTCCTTTTTAATACGGCATTCTCTCAATTTTATTTTCCTCACGTATCTCATTCACATTTACAGAAGCATTGGAAGAACTTGTTCTGTGTTTGATACACATTGTTTATGTTCTTTAGATCTCTCATCTGAATTTAAAAATAATAATAACAAAATTAATACTATACCATACAACAAATTATATAATTTGAAAGCTTAACCAAAAGGCCCAAGCAATAATTAAATATCTCATTTATATTTAAAGAAGCATTTAAAGAAATTATTGGATCTTTCTTTGTGTTCGATACACAAGTTTTATGATTGAGACTATATTACACAACAAATTATATCATTAAAGACAACAGAAATTGATTTACTCAACCATGTAATATACAAAGTATTTGTATGACTATACCAAAATAAATGAGGTGGTTACTTTTGTTGGATACTTTATTATGGATCATTTTGCTATGAAATTCATACGTCAAAACACCAATATATAGTTCATAAAAAACTAAAAGAACAAAGACATAGACTAAACTCGTTTACTCTTTAATTAAATAATTATATGAAGTTCTAATATTAAATATAACTTTTTTCTTTTTAGCGATTGACTTTTTGACTCGCTTTGGAATTCTAGGCCTTTTTTAGTTCCATATAAACATTCTCAATTTTCTGTTCTCCTTGCATACTTTTATTCTAAAATCAACAATGCTTATTTGTCCAGAATCATATGCCAATATATAGTTTTCAATCACTCGCAAATATAATTCCTGAATGTATGACTGTATAGCTGTTGCGTCTTCTTCCGTAAGAACCATTTTATAATCTTGCACCTGACCAAAACAAAAAATATATTGTGTTAACTGCATTCCTTTTTTCACCTCTGTCGAGGCTAGATTTTTATAATTGTATGGAAAAATTGATAACAAATGATTTACTTTAGTTTTTTATGTAAACTTATGGATGGACAAATATTTTATTAAAACTTTATAACATAGAATAATATGGTCTTGCAGCAAGATTTGAACCAAAACAGAGTTTCATATGTTACAGCCACACATTAAAATAGCTCGGCAACATAGAGATTTCCAAACAAAGGAAACATTTATTATCATAAATATGAATAAGCTGTTGGTTCGGCAATGGTCTATCAGAAGTATATCATCCATTTGTTGGTTGGACAACTGAGAATATAATCAATTTTGACATTAAAACGAAAAACACACCTGCATTTATTACAATCATACTTATATTATGGTATTCTTGTTAACTCATCACAATTTTACAGGCGAATTTTATATTAATAAATGATTCATATATTAAATTTTGACCTCATGGAAACCTTAATTGATTACAATTCCAATGAAAAATTATGATTAACCATAAAGTTTTGAATTTGTTCTTTATTGGTTTTCCAATAATTTATATAAATATTTTCACAAATTAGGATCGTCAAATTCACTTGCATAAAAAACTTGAGTTATATGAATCTGATATTACAATAAATATTCGATTTAACAATTGTATAATAATAGGTCACAAAAAGAATATATTTATTACCTTTAATAGGAATCACACTGTAACTATAAGGAGCAATCGTTTAATCCAACTGTATATATCTACGTTAACGAACAATAGAATAAAGATGTAAGAGGAATACAATAGTAAGAAGGATGTAAATATTATTATGCATAAATTATTTAAGAAACAAAAGTAGTTGTAAATATTATTATGCATAAATTATTTAAGAAACAAAAGTAGTACGATATAAAGGAAAAAGAAGATGCAAACCTTAAAGTAGATCAAACACAGCATATATAAAATAATAATAGTCTAATGTTCAAATGAACATCTCTCTCTCTCTCTCTCTCTCTCTCTCTCTCTCTCTCTCTCTCTCTCTCTCTCTCTCTCTCTCTCTCTATATATATATATATATATATATATATAGTAATGTTATTAATTTCAATAACCAGTCAAACACGATATTCTATAATATTTATAATGTATGAGTCTATTGAAATTCACATAACTATGCATATATGTATTTATAAATGCCTCGTATTATACCTCAACATTTATTTATAGGATCAGATTCATCTCACTTGCAGTTTATTAAGTGCAATACATTAATGAGCAAATTAAATTTTACAAAATAAATCATTAGGAAATTAATAGTTCGATATATCTTTATATTTTGAAATTTTTATATTTTTTTTAAATAATAATGAAACCATGAAATTCATAATAAATTATATTTTTATTGGGTGTAATTATATTTGGAGTTGGACATCTTCCGCTTCATTAAAACGCCATCGTTTAACATGTTCATTGTCTTTAAAAGCAAATTAGGGATTAAGGGCATTTTATTGTTGACTTTGTAATCACAAGCAAATTAGGGATTAAGGGCATTTTATTGTTGACTTTGTAATCACAGCTGCATTTCAAAATTGATCGTTTTTATCGACTCATATTATTGTTCAACTTTGTTTTTACTTGCATCAACCAACAATTTGCAGGTAATTACAGTCTTTCCTACTGGATTTTATCTATATCTCATTTTTCTGTCTGACAATGTTGCACATAGAAATTCCTAGGACAGTTACTTGTACCGATCTTTTGCAATTTTGAAAACATTACAATATCGCCGACGATTTTGATCTATTACCATGCGATGGTTTTAAATCTTTCATAAATTCGGAGACCCCTCCTGGGTTTTTCACTTTTTTTGAAATTTTTCTTCAGTGTGGTCTAGTGCCTCCTTTCTCTTCATTTGTTGAAGAAGTCATGATTTGTTATAACGTTGCACCCACTCAGCTCAATCCCAATGCCTGGAGATTAATTTTGAGTTTTGAAAGTCTGTGTTTAATGCATGATATTCTACCCATGTTTTATATTTTTAACTATTTCTATGCATTGAAAAAGAGGCCGAATAGTCCATTTTATTTTATCGAGGGTAGAAAAGGCCGAGTACTGTTAACTAGATTATCAAATAAAGTGCGAAGATGAAGTGATAGATATTTTCTGTTGGGTTGCAAAAAAGGTTGGGGTGGACTACCTACACAATGGACAAAAGCTACAATACCCACCAGAATCTCGATAAAATAGATGTGAAGGAAGCTGGCATCCAGACATTGGATAAGTTTATTCAAAATCAACAAACATTCGATGTTTTCGATCCATTCTTCAATTCAAAAAAGGTATTATAATTTTTTATATCATCACTTTTCATTTCTTTATTAACTGATTCTCATGTAACTTTTTTTTTTCGTTGGTTGTAGTGGATATAGACATTGAATCCCCAAATTTAACAGCTTCAACATCAACTTCTACACCCAAATTTATGGGCACTATTTTTATGGGACCATTTACGTTCGAAAATGAAGATAAATACGAAGATATAGAAGAGCTACCATTGATCAAACAAACCAAGCGTAAAAAGGTGTGTGATGAGAAAGTTCAAGTTACAGCCCCTCCCAATAGGTTAAAAATAATGTCTAAAAAAGATCTTGAAGAACTTACATCAGAAGAGGTGAATTATGTGATTTAAAATTGATGAATTTGATTTACTCTTAATTTATTAAAAAATTTATATTATTGTTGTTGTTTGTAACGCCCACATGGAGGTACGTAATTTAATTTATGTTCTTATGCCTTTAGTTGATTTTTGCTAAGGTTATTTTAAGGAAAATGTGAAGAAAATGCCTTAAACTTACATTAAGGGTAAAATAGTCTTTTCACTCAAAATTAGTTGAAATTGTGGGGAGTGAAAAGAGATAGAATTTCATGGAGAATGCAATAAAAATGAGGGCATTATGGTAATTGACTAAGGGACATAGATAAAATTTTAAAGAAGGTGCAAGGGCAAAATGGGAAACTAATATATAATTTTTATGTTATATCAAATTGAAGAGTGAAACCCTAGCCACTCTTACCCATATGCACGCCACTTTCACCTCCATATTCTCTCAAATTCTTCAATTCTTCTTCAAAGGAAATTCAAAGGTTTTGGGCGTTTTTTAGTGGATTTTCAATCTTAAGCTTCTATAGGTAAGATCCTTGCACTAAGAAGTGAATTTTAGTTTTTAAAGTGTTGATTTTGATGGTTTTTGCTCATAGGATTTAAGAGGAAGAGAGTTTGATCAAAGGAGATTCTTAAAGGGTTGAATTTGCTCATATCAAAGGTAAGTAAATCTTACCCTAAGTGTGATTTAAGTTATGTTGTGTATAGAATTTTCTTTGTGCATATATATATGTTATATGTGGAATTGTTGATGGATTTGGTGTTGAATAATAATTAGAATCTATCCATGAGAAGTTGGGTTGGTGTGTGTGATACTTGATGAATGTTTGGTTGAGATTTGGAAGAGTTGAAGTGAAAATTTTGAAGTGTGTATTTTGGGCAGATTTGGAGTTAATTATGGAGGAGTTTATTCCAAGTTTTTGGTGGCCTAAAATAGAGATAGAAGTGTAGCCAAATTAGTATTGATTTGTGCACATGAATTGTTTGATGAAATACCAAGGAGAAGTGCATGTATGAGTATGATTATGTGTTACCTTGGGATGTGTTTGTAGATGGTAGAGAATGACATGTTGGCATTCCATAATGCATAATTGCATTTAAATATGTAAATTTAGAAAGAATTATAAGCATGAAACTATCTACATGCATATATATTCATAATAGCATGAAAAAACCCTAAAATATGTTAAAGAGAAAATAGAAATAAATGAGAATATTAAAGGTATTCAAATCTGAAATTTTACCTAAAGAAGTGTAAAAAGATAAAAAAAAGAGAAGGTTGTTGCGATGGGGAGCCCGTGAGTGACATAGTCCCACATGCATGCCGCCTTTACTGAGCGGTCTCAGAATTCAGAAAGAAGAAATGTACAGTCCGTTAGAAGTGTGTGTGGATGAGGACTGTACCCAGAATTAGAGAATTCACTCACACAGCCAAGGCTCCAAATCCATGCCTCAACCGAGTCCGATCGGCA
This sequence comes from Pistacia vera, assembly GCF_008641045.1. Classification (NCBI taxonomy): domain Eukaryota; kingdom Viridiplantae; phylum Streptophyta; class Magnoliopsida; order Sapindales; family Anacardiaceae; genus Pistacia; species Pistacia vera. The sequence goes on along the minus strand of NW_022196136.1, from coordinate 2,182,872 downwards.
AGAATAGAAAGAATAGAAAGAAAGAACAGAAAAGAAAGAAAGAATAGAAAGAATAGAAAAGAAATAAATAAATAAAGAAACAGAAACAGAAAAACAGAATAAGAAAAATAGAAAAGAAAATGCATAATTTATGCATTTGTGCATTTGTATCATGAATATGCATAATACCATGCTCATTATTATGGGTAGTGAAAAATTTAGAAAACAGAGAGCAAAATAGAGAATGAATAAAGAAAGAACAGAGAAAGAACAGAGAGAAGAACAGGGAAAGAATAGAGAATAATTGGGAAATGTGATGTAAGGAAAGAAAATTCAGAATTTTAAGCAGCGGAGAGAGAAGGGTAGCATAGCGGGTTTACTTACTGAGCAATTAGTGCTCACTCCATTGTTTTTAATGTTTTTGCAAGTAATAGGTGAGTTGCGGTTGCACGGAACATTGTGCAGTGGATGGGTTGGGCTACACTGTCACGTTGCTATTTTGAGTATATTTTGTAAATATTTGTATATAAAGAAAAATTCAATATGGGCCCATACTTTGTTACTCATATATATGTGTATTTTCTTATATATATTGTTAATGAGATTTATTATTTATTAATTATTTTATGTGTATACTAGCTAGAAAGAAAGAATTACATTGTTGTAGACATGTTTGTGGCACAAAGAATTATGGCTTATTTGGAAATCAGAAGGCGATGGCTGGCCTCCAATAAGATCATTGAAGATTTGGAAAGAAACAAAAAAAGATTTGTTGTTCAGAGGGACAAAATCACAAAGGAAATAATGGATTTAGAGAAATAGATGGGAGAAGCTATGAATGAATTGGAGTTTCATAGGAAAAAATTATCAATGATTGAACAATCATGTTCAAATGCAAAGTTAGAAAATGATGTTCTTGGAAGAAAGGAGAAAGAATTATTTGATTACAACAGCAAGCTGAAATCTAGCCTTGTTGTAGTTGAAAAGGAAAGAGATAGAGCTTCTGATATTGTCTCACGCATGTTCTTGAACACTCGAGAAGTATGTTGTGATGCATTTAAGTCCAGATTTCCTGATGAAGATTTCAGTTTCTTAGAGAATTTTATCCTGCAAGAGGAAGAGACAAATTTGGTAAAAGAGGATTGAAACGTGGACATTCCTTGAAGTTTACTGTTACTTATAGTTTGTTTACGGATCTGATTCTTATAGTACTTGTATGAGATTTTTTTGTTCAGATCTGGATTTTTTGTTTTGGAAATATCAATTTTCCTAATGGGCAGACGATTCGCATTTGAGAGGTGTCGATTTGTGAATCCATTTGGTGAGCTATTGATGTCATCAAGGATTATGTTGAATGATGGTGTTTACAGGGTTGCGTTTCATAGTGGTTTATGTTTGTATCTATAAAAATATTCCCTTATACATTATTACTAAACTGTGTGTAGAGCTATTGTAATTGCTATACAGCTCGTACTTGGTTAATCGCTGGTACACTCTTAAGAACATTAACTTGGATTGTATCAGCTTGAAATACTAGTATTACAATATTGCAATCCTATTGCTTAACCAATCGAAAATAATTTCTGTTGAGTTGTACAAATCTGTTGAGTTGTACAAATCAAACGTTTTAGGAATAGGATCATATGTTTTAGGAATAGGATCATATGTTTTAGGAATAGGATCTTTAGAATAGGAAATTAGATCAACCCTTTCCTAGTTTAGATTATTTCATTCCCTTATTTGGATTGTTGAATGTGTATAAATTGTTGTATGTGTTCACAATAAACATATAGAAATTCTTCTGATTATTACATGGTATCAGAGCCAAATCAGAAACCCTAGAAATAAATTTTTTTCAAGCGACTTTTTTTTCCGGCGAAGTTCAGTCTCTCTCTTCTGGTGTTGCATCCTTCTTCTAACCACACCAGCTGTTCGTCTTCTCCTCGCGACAAAACCTAAAAATTTCATCGTCGGTTGCGTCCCAGCGTCGATTTTTTTTTCGGTAGCTTCTTCTCTGATCTCTTTCGCTGGTGCGCGTGAGGTCTTATGCCAGCACCTGTGCAATCAGATACCACCGACAAGCACACCTATCACCGTCCGACCTGCGTTGCCCTCACCAGCACCGAAAATAGTCCATTATCGTCGCAATATTCCTTTTTCCGATTGCCCAAAACCAGTTTATCTTAGCCCATAATCCGATCAGTTTGTTTCTCCCACACACACAATCATGCTCCCTGCAGGATCCAACACACAAATCAGGTTCTGTTTCTTTTTTGTCTTTTCCTCAATACGACTGAAAAATTAATAGGCAGCTCCAATTATCCTCATAGGCTGCCTCTGTTGAACTGTGGTGTATGGGACATGGTTTGGAGGATCTGAACTAAAGCTGAAGATGTTAAGGATGATAAACTACTAGGTAAAGACAGATGCTTGGTATGTGGTTTATTATGGTAGTCTATTGACCCACCCTTTATCCTACTTATAAAAATATATGAACCTGTTTTGATGTATGGCGACAGGCCAAATTGCTTATAATAAGATATCCAAAGACTATATTTTATTGTGTCCACTTTGGTTAATCTCAAACAGCAAGATATGGGCATGTCTGAATTTCTTAGGAGGATGGCCTCTCTCAAGGCAGAATTTAATTGTTATTACCCGTTGGCAAGTTTGAAGTAGCAGATTTGGCATAACGAGACAAATTCTTTATGGTTCTTACCCTTGCCGTATCAGTCCTGCTCTCACTCCTGTACGAGATCAGATTTGGCAAGTGCTATTGTGTCTTCTCTTGATGACATTTTTGCCCGATACTTCGAGTCTTTCCCCTAGTGTTGTGGTTGGATCTTCCCCAGTTGATTCTTTGTCATGGCCTCTCAGTCTCAAACTTTTGTTAAAGGAGAACAGGGGGATTATAGTGGCAGGGGAGGCCGGCCTAAGTGTAGTTATTGTCATGATGGGGGCATACCTGAGAGAAATGCTACAAATTACATGGGCGTCCTCCTCGAGTTGCCAATGTCGCTTATCTTGATCATCATTTTGAATCTTCTGAAGAACCAAGTCTGCCATCCTTGACATTATAGGTGCTTATTATGATGAATATTCTAAGTTCCAGGCAAATAAGCAGTCTTCTTCATCTGTGCTTCTATCGCTCAGTCAGGTAAATCAGTGCCTGCCTCACTCAGTCGCCTCCTAGGGGGCTTGGGTTCTTGATTATGGTTTATCGGATCATACTTTGGTAACCGTTTGCTTTCATCTTACTAATACTACCTCTTTGCCTCATGTTACCTTAGCCAATGGACAAAGTCATGTTAAAGGTGTAGGTCATGCACAACCACTCTCCTTCGTGCCTTCAGATTCTGTCTGTATGTTCCCCATTGCTTTTTAACCTCTATCTGTCAGTAAAACTCCCCCACTCTTTAAATTGTTTCTCACTTTTACTAATGACCTGTTGTTATACAGGACCATAGCACAGGACCAATGATTGGCGGTAGGACATGAGTAGCAAGGCCTTATCTCAAGTTACCTTCTACCTCATTGCATGCTCTGTCTCCGAGTCTCCTCTCTCCTCATAATCGTTTGGGTATCCTAGTTTAGCAAAGCTTCAAAGGATGGTTCCAGGTCTATCTACTTTATCGTCTTTTAATTATGAGTCATGTTAGCTTGGAAAACATACTCGTAGTACATTTCCAAAACGTGTCAACAAACGGGCTACGTCCCCTTTTGAGTTAGTTCATTCCGATTAGGGTCCTTGTCGAGTCTCGCATTTTAGGGTTTCAATATTTTGTTATGTTTATTGACGATTATTCTCTTTGCACTTGGTATTTTTAATGAAAAGTCGTTCCAAATATTTTCTATCTTTGAATCATTTTGTGTTGAAATAAAAAACAATTTAATACTGTTATTCATGTGTTCGGAGTGATAATGCTCATGAATTTTTTCTGCTCCTTTTACCAAATTCATGTTATCTTAGGGAATTCTCCATCAATCCTCTTGTGTTATACTCCACAGCAAAATTGAGTTGCTAAGCGTAAGAATAGACATTTGATTGAAACTACCCGAACACAGCTTTACACATCAGGTTCCTTTCTGGTTATGGGCAAACGCTGTGTTAACTGCCTGTTTCTGATTAATAGGATGCCTCTTTCTGTCCTACAAAACCAGGTCCCTTCTGTTTTGTTCCATGATTAATTGTTACACTCTTCCTCCACGTATCTTTGGTTGCACGTGTTTTGTCCATATCCTTTCCCCAGGTACCAACAACTGTCTCCCAAATCTATCAAATGTATTTTTCCTAGGATATTCACGAGTTCAAAGGGTTATAAGTGTTATTCTCCATCCACTCGTCAATCTTTCTATCCGCTGATGTTACCTTTTTGGAGTCTACTCCTTTTTTTCTACATCAGACAGTGATTCTTACCAAAGTCCTTCATATACCCTGCATTGAGTTACTTAATCATCCTGCAGAGTTATTACTATTTCTCCAAGTCCTACCCTTATGGCGGAGTCTCCTCCTCTAGGTGATGTTATTGTTCCAAGTACTGACTACTGACCGTTCTTGATGATGTTCCTGAGGCCCCTGTTCCGGATCCTCCTATGTCAGATTTCTTCCTGCTACGGCCCTACCTCCTGAAGACCAATTTCCCATTGCAATTCGTAAAGGTATGCGGTCCACCCATAACCCTCATCTAATCTATAATTTCTTAGTTATCAACATTATCTCCATATTATGCTTTTGTGTCAACCATTTCTTCTATCTTGTTCCTTCTAATGTTCGTGAGGCACTTACTGATCCTGGCTGGCGTCAAGCTATGGTTAAAGAGATGACGGCTTACACATAATAATACTTGGGAATTAGTTCCTTTGCCTCCTGGCCAATCGCTGTTAGTTACGTTGGATTATACTATCAAGGTTGGCCCAGATGACAGGTTGATCAACTGAAGGCATGGTTGGTTGCAAAAGGGTATACTCAGACTATGGGTTAGATTATTACGAGACCTTTTCTCCTGTGGCTAAGATGTCTTATGTCCGCTTGTTTTTATCAATGGCTACTCTCCGTCACTGGCCCTGTACCAATTAGACATTAAGAATGCCTTCTTTATGGTGAGCTTCAGGAAGAAATCTATATGGAGCAACATAGCTTTGTTGCTCAGGGGGAGTTTGCCTGGGAATGTAAACTTCGTTGCTCTCTGTATGGTTTAAAATAGTCCCTTCCTACCTGGTTTGGACGATTCAGCTTGTCATTCAAGAGTTTGGGATGATTCAATGTGAGTCTGATCACTGTTTTCTATAAACATAACTCATCAGGCAATGCATATCTGGTTGTCTATGTCATGATATTGTTATTATGGGAAGTGATCAGGATGGCATTAACAGTTGAAGACACTGTTCCACCACTTTCAGACCCAGATTTGGGATTACTTAGATACTTCCTTGGTATCGAAGTGGCTCAATATAGTCAGGTATTGTTATCTCAAAGGAAATATGCACTGGATATTCTAGAAGAAATAGGGATGTCAGCTGTAGATCGATAGACTCTCCTACGGATCCTAATTCAAAGCTCTCACCTGGACAGGGGAAGCCTCTTGTAGATACTAGGAAATACCGAAGACTGGTTGGTAAACTTAACTCTATCACCATTACACGACCTGATATTTCCTTCTTTGTCAGTGTTGTTAGTCAGTTTCTACAGTCTCCTTGTGATAGTCATTGGGATGCAGTTATTCAGATTTTAAGATATATCAAGGGCACACAAGCAAAGGACTATTATATGAAAACAGGGGCCTAACAGATTGTCAGATATTCTGATGCTGACTGGGAAGGTTCTCCATCTAATAGACGTTCCACTTCAGGTTTTTGTATTCTTATAGGAGGAAATCTTGTATCTTGGAAAAGTAAGAAGCAAGATGTCATTGCCAAATCAGTGTAGAAGCAGAATACTGTGCAAGGTCCTAGCACTTCTGAGCTCATTTGGATAAAGAAACTAATCCAAGAAATGAAGTTTACAAAAGTAGTAAAGATGAAGTTACTTTGTGATAATCAAGCTGTGTCCATATTGCCTCTAACCGGTGTTTCACGAGAGGACTAAACATATAGAAATTGATTGTCATTGTATCAAAGAGAAAATCTTATATGGTTGTATCACCACTAGTCATGTCAGCTCAAATGATCAGCTAGCAGATATTCCATAATCACTTAGGGGTCCTCGTATTGAATTTATTGTAATAAGCTTGGTGCATATAATTTATATGCCCCAACTTGAGGGGGAGTGTTGAGTTGGACAAATCTGTTGAGTTGTACAAATCAAACGTTTTAGGAATAGATCTTTAGAATAGGAAATTAGATCAACCCTTTCTAGTTTAGAGATTCATTCCCTTATTTGGATTGTTGAATGTGTATAAATTGTTGTATTGTGTTCACAATAAACATATAGAAAATTCTTCTGATTATTACAATTTCAAAGAGTGAACAAAAAAAAAAAAAATTATATGAGAACAGAGATGTGTTTAATATATGTTAATATCAAAATACATGTGCACATTGCCTTATATATTTATTAAGGTTCGAAAATGGAAAATGGTGTAGATTCAGGTTTTGTGGTCATCTGATTAGAACATTTTGATTCTTCTTTTTTCAGATCAATCGAATACTCTCGTGTATTAAGACCAGCAACAATAAACTTAACATCGTCCACGATCTCAAATAAAGCATTGATCATATCGTTGCAATTTTCTCTTATACCATTTAGATTTTCAATGTTGTTGCGAACATTTGATTGTATCTGTTTGAACTCCTTTTGTCTGTAACCCATTGCTGCATCAACATGTTTAAAAAAAGACAATGAATTCCAATAAATATTTAAACATGCTAGAAATAGAAATTGCATTATAACTATATATATGAAAATAATAGGATAATATAAAATTGAATTCCAAATAAATAAGTTACCAAAATGTTTAGAGTTTATAATATTATTTGTTTAGTTTTATATTACATAACATTTGTATTACCTTCTCTCTTGACGTCTTCCCATTCCAAGTCGTCCCTCATCTGCAGAAAGCAAAGTATCTTTTGCTTTCAGATCCGAAACAATAGTGACTATAGAATTCATGACCTGGACCAACAAATGCATGCCTTCTCTTATTTTTGTTTTCGCAGTATTTATATCGATAACATTCTTATCGATGTCATCCAAAATCTGTTGTAGGTCTTCCTTTTCTCCAGCCATTATCAAACCAATTAAAACTAAAACAAATAAAGAAAGTGTACAAACGTATAAAAGTTATATGAATAGAAGTTGAGATTGATACTTATATATACATACAATTTCGAGAATAACTTAAATAAGAAGAGAAAACAAACACATGGAAAACAAATAGATGTGTCATATTAAATGAATACGATGATTGAAGAACCCCAAAACATCAACAACCCAGCTGAGGTATCATGCACTGACTTGAAACGTTTCATCGATTTAATAAATTATTACATCTTGAAAACCAACAAAAGAAATAGTAATATAAAAAAGTATAATATTACAAGTCCGATCGTTTTTCATATGTTCGTTTTCTCTTCTTATTTAAGCTCTTCTTTATAAGTTATTATTAATTATTTAGTAGACCAATGGTAAGAATGTTATAGTTCAATGAATGATACAATGTTTATAAACATTATCAAACTCAATTAATATGAAACTGTATATTAAAGTAATTCGTTATTTTAATTTGCTTGATAGTTTTATATTAATTAATAATAATGTTGACTTATTTGAGTTAATAATAATGTTGTTCGGAGTATTCGAAAAAAATTAAATATTATTTTATTAAAACGTGCACCTGCTATTTCAAAAACATCAGTCCAACCAGTTTTCTACAGTCGGCAGATTAACAGTCATTTATGTTTCATTATTATATTCATTCATCTGATGTTTCTTTATCCAACGCATTTTCTATCTTTTTGAACCATGTTCATGCCTATTGTTTGTCGATCACCCTTTCAGTGTAATCGTTTCAGCTTTCTCTTCTGTCAGTGTCAATTTTCTCTTAAAAGGTTTGAAGCTTTCGTGTTGAGATTTTGAACATTGCCAAATCAGTTATTATATATCTCATCCCTCTTTTCAATACTGTTCTTTGTTTTCAATATTGAATATATCTCATATGTTTGTTTCTGTAATCTATTGTGAAATTTTGTTTAATGTTATAATATACAGTTGTACTTGATGGGCATTCCTACCAATTGAAGTTATTTCTAAGCAATTATAACACCTGCACAAAAATTTGAATCAAGCGTTATCAAAAATGAAAACCTAGATTTACCATTCATAAGAAATCAATAGTTGAAAGGTCACAAAAAGGGAAGAAACAAAAAATAAACAATTTTTAGAGAGAAATTTCTTGTTTCAGAATTTACATGTTTGAGATAACGATGCTTTTCTTTGTGTGTTTTTTTTTTTTTTTTTTTTTTAACTAGTTGTTTTTCTCGTTAAAATATTTTAGTTTCGTATTTGATCTGCTTTATTATGTAATCTTAGTATAATGGAAAAGACGAATCACAAAATGATGACAAGACTTCAAGGAACAGTCGTGGAAACTAAACGGAAGAAAGTTGGTAGACGTCCTGGTAGGCGCTCTACAAGACTTCAAGGAACAGTTGCGAAAACTCACAATGATGACATTTAGTGTGTGATAGAATCGGTGGTTTTCACTGATAGCGACCAAGAGATCGAACTGCAATCACCTCAGTAGATAAAAGAGCCTGAACCAAGTAATACAATTGAAAATTTGAAAGCAAAGGTTGACCATTTGATACACGTAATAAAAATCAGCCAACCAGATACAGAGATCTGTACTTCGAATCCCAGATTAAGGTATAGAGATCCTAGTAGAACATCATTTGCTTTTTTAGATAATTTAAAACGTTATATCTATTTAAGTGTTGTTAATGATCTTAATGATTTTCTTTTCACTCAAATTTAGGTTGAAACCTTAACAGAAGAAAATCATCAATTGGCTTTGAAACTACAAAATGCATCTGGAAAACTTGAAGCAGTATGACTTCTACACATTATTATGTTTTATAAACTCACAATATTTTTATAGCAAAATAATATGTCTTTGCACAAACCATATTTAATATATGAAATTGGTGAAACGAACTTGAACACTTGAGAAGATAAGAAAAATTGCGTTTATTTTGTTTGCTTGCAGACAGAGAAGTACATTGGATTATGTCTGGAATTGATGAGTAAACAGAAGAACACGATCTTACCAAGAGATTCAGTAGAAGTTCAGGACACAGTCAATGTGCTTTCTCGACCAGCATATGAACAACCACCTCCTCGCAGAGGCAGACCCCCATCAAATAAGAGAAAGAATATTCACAAATGAAGACCCAATTTGCTTATGTATTTAATCTATTCAGTACTAAATGAATACTTTTATGAAAATTTCAATGTTGTTTGTTTTGAACTACTTTTATAGTTTTTATGTGAACCCAAAAAACATTTGGCTAGTTTTTTGCATGAATATTGCAATCTTATGTTGTTTCTTTTGGATTGCTTTTATAGTTCTTTTTCTCATTTTTGATACCCCTAATATGATCATATAAAAACGTCCTAGTTATATTTTTAGCATCATCTGCTTGTATAATCGATATTATATTTGCAGACATGTTTTTGACATTCGATGTCAATATTTTACAGTGAATTATGCATGATATTTAACATCATCTGAATATTATCAAGATCAACTATTTAAATTCAGACAATTCATTCAAAAAAATTGTTTGTTTAATAATTGAGAACATGATAATCCAATTAATTTCTGGACTACTACATCAAACAACATAAAAATTACTTTCACAATTCTGTCAGACACAGTCACATCTACATTTTTCTGATATAACTTTACTATAAAATTTACTAAAATTAAATGGATAATGGTCCTATTGCAGGACCAACCACAAACATATGTTATACTTGTTTTTATCATTTAAAACAGTAACAAAAAATTGAATAATTTGAAAACTATAATTGATTAGAAATTTTATAGTTTCCTTATTATTTAAAAAAAAATAGAGTCGAAGGTTCAATCAATTTAACTATTTAAGAATAAAAAATTTGAATGCTGAATATTCAATTCCAAATTTTTGAATGTCTATGTAATTACTATGAAATTTGTGTTAAAAACTATCATAAAAATCAAAATATAATTGTTCTAATCCCGTATAATACACATACGGGATTACAACAATCATATCTTGATTTTGATGTCATTTTTTTATACTAATTGCGGTTTAATGTTATATTTATTTATGTTGTCATCCATCAATCAAGATAAAGTATTTACACGAGTGAAGTTGAAATTACACTATACACTTAATCCATCAAATGTGACATGATCACTTCAACTTTTTTTCTCGGGTTGCTTTTGTAACTCTTACTCCTGCTTTTAACATTCTCATCATCATTTTCTTTCTGTTCATTTCCTCGTTCCCTCTCTTTCGGTGTGTCTAACATGTCTATACAAGAATTCTCTATTCTCTCTTCAACATCATCAGCAACTACTCCTGCCACCACTTTCCAGACACATCCTTGATTTTTGGTGTTAATATTTCTTATTCAGACACGTCTGACATCAAGGATTGTGATCCATATTCTCCATTGTTTGCCTATTGTTTTTTACAAAACATTGATATCACTTCAAAATTATGAAAATTAACTATTTAAGAATAAAAATTATACTAACCTTTTGCAATTCTCGCAATTTATATTCATCCTCAAGATTCTCATCAATTGAAAAACGCTTTGTCACAGTATAAGATTCGTATCCTTCCTTTAGATCCATAATTCTCAACTTGATCTTATAAACAAACATCTGTCCAGATTGCTCACTTAAAACTTTTGGGATATTCTTCTGATCATTACCTTGTTTGTTCAACAGTTGTGAACATGATAACCTAACCAATCTCTGCATCACTATATCAAACAATATAAAAGTTGCTTCGGCAATTCCATCCGACACTCTCATTTCTACCTTGTACCTGTTATAACATTGACTAAACATTGTTACAAATAAATGCCTGAATCAGAATATACTCCTTATTGCATTGACAATACATAATTACAAACACCAAAAAATAAACAACGTTATACCTCATCTAAGGAGATTTCGATTCCTAGCTGCATTTGTCACAATATAAATAGTTATTAATATCAGGAATTTTCTTCTTGCAATAGGTGTAGGAATTGTAACACCAACCATACCTATCATCAACTTTGATTATCTTGGCCTTAATTGTATACTGCATCACCTATACAATTATAATTTTTGTTCACAAACTATGTTATAATAATCAGTTTAACGTTTTGAGTGAATATTGTACCTCATCAACATTATGCCACAGGAGATTGGTAACATGTTTCAGTGATGTTCTATTCTCAAACATTTCCTTCTCAATCGGAACTCGATTCAGAACCTTTTTCTATAATTGAATTACCAGCAGAATGTTCATTCTGAAATAACCGAGAGTAGATAAAATATTAAATATTATTCTATCCATGAAATTACTTTAAATAACTATTTCTTAAATACATACTCTTTCTGTAGAGAATGCACCTCCCTAATATCTAAGTATATATAAATTCCAGATGCCAAGGTTGTATTTAGATATAATCATCCTGTATGGAAAAAAACATCAATTAGTAATCAAAAATATATTAATTCCATGTAATATAGTTTTATTACCTTGGAAATCTTTAACATTCATTGAAGTAATTATTATGACAATTGGGCTGGTACTCGTTGATTGCAAATCTTCACCTATTTCTTCAGAAAACTTTCCCCATAAAGTAATGTCAACTGCTTCCCTGAAATTAATATCAGCGTAAATTATTTAAAGTGGAAGAAGAACGTAAAAATATTAACAAAAGAACTTACTTTGCCATCTGCAATCTGATGTCTCTTTTTTCAATCTTCGTTGATCTGATCTCTTCAATTTCTCCTATTGCATTCAAAACTCCAATGATATCTGCATATAATTTATCATATTTGATGTACAAAAATAATTCTCATGCATTTAAAATATAAATATTCAAATTAATTGTACTTGATAATAACCTTGTATCATTTGTCCTATTCTGAAGATCATCAAGACCAGCAAAATCAAATTTATATCTTAGAATAACAATCCTCGGTTCTTTTAATTCTTATACAGTCATGATCATGAGAAATTTTATATGATATTATCCCTCAACCGGTTTATAAGAGGGAGCAGATGGTATAACTTTTATATGTTTGATCAAATATATTGACCCTTCATGAAGCTGATTTTTAAACTTTGCAATCCTATTCTTTGGTATCAAGGCGTGCATAACTTGATTCTAAAAAACCAATGAAAACTACAAATTTCAACAAACCTGTATAATTCGCAAATAAAAATCTTTACATTATTTTTAGAGTATATTTTATACTTGTTGATCAATCAAAATCATGTCAAGGCTCATAAGTTTGTCACCCATTCTGAAATTCCTACACTCCCACAATCTAGATACTCTGACAGTAACTATCCAATAATCTCTTGATTCATCAATATCTTTGAGAAAATTATTAGACATTGTTACGAATTGCCTGCAAAAAGAAATTCATCTTTAATACAATCAAATAAAAGAAATAACGATACCCAATGGAAATTTTACAATTAAAGCAAATGTTATAATCTAATTCATACTATAAATATTTCTTATCACAATCTAATAGTATGTGGGATTTTTTTATTCGGCACTATAATTTTAAACTCTAGAAAAGAACTTACTAATTTACAATCGTCACTACAATATTGTTTATCAATTTCTTTATTACAATTGTATAATATTATTATACACAAATTAGTAGCTTTTATAGGCGAATTCATAACCCAACATATGCAGTATCACAATAGAAGAATGCAAATAATTGAAGGTATCGCATTTACGTGTAACACGAACTATATCTCAACTATTTTAGCAATTTGTTTGTTTGTTTGTTTTTTTTTTTTTTTTTTTTTTTTTTGAAACAATGATCTAATGATGTACTTTCAAATACCTTTACTTATTCCTCTTAATCGTGTACGACAACGTAAACAACCACATATATATAACAAATACATTAATTTCAAAAGTTATGCGTAAAATCTTTCACATTTAGATCAAAACTCTTTACACTTTGCATTAATTTCACATTAACGATAATACATAGCAAATACAATGTATCGATCTCTTCCAGATAAATATCTATCCACAAAATTGCATCAACATCAATAACAATGAATAAATAATATAACAATAATAACAAAATTAAATAACATCTTGGATCTTTTTATCTTTTTAATTTTTTTATGTGGATCGCTGTAATTCTTATTTAAATTGCATTTGACACAAATTTATACTATTATGTGACATAAACAATACCATTTATTTCATCAACACTTTAATGAGAACACTACATTAAGAACGACATTAAATAGCAGAATACCAAACATCATCATAATACTGAACATACATCAATCAAAAAGGAAATGCGAAAACCCATAATTAAACCAAAATTCTGATATCCTGACCATTAACAGCAATATCACATTGAAAGTATCACATAACAATACAATGCATCAATCAACTTTGCTGATACAAACTCAAAGAGAAATTAAGTCACTCCATGTTTTATTAATATTATAGTTCGGCATCGTAAAAAAATTGACTAACAAATTGTATGGAATTTGTTGCCTAACCATTGTCCATAATTATAATTGTTCAAAGCCTGCTATGATCAATAATTTCACTGTCAAACCATTGATTTGGCTATAGAATGGTAATAGCACAAATACTGATCCATAATTTACCCATCATTTAAGAATGCTTAGAATTTCATTGAGACCCAGATTCCATTGCCGAACCATAATCACGATATATTACATTTATAATTTCTTATAACTTTTCTGGGAAGAATGCTAAACCATGGATTTGCATACTCACCCATGATTTAAGGATGGACAAAATTTGGATAGCTTGATATATGAATTAAGGATGTACAAACACATTAATTTCAAGAGTTATCTATAAAACCCTTCACATTCTGATAAACACTCTTCACAATTCACATTAATTTCGAATTAACAATAATACATAGCAAATACAATGTATCGATTTCTTTCAGAAAAATATATATCCACAAAATTGCATCAACTTCAATAACGCTTAATAAACAACAAAATTAAATTCTAATTGTTTATGTAGACAGTTGTAATTCTTATTTAAATCGCATATGACACAAACTTATACTATTATGTGACATAAACAATACCACCTATTTTATCAACACTTTAATAAAAACACAATATTAAGAACCACATTAAATATCATAATATCAAACATCATCGTAATACCGAACACATCAATAAAAAAGAAAGTACATGAACCCATAATTAAACCAAAATTCTGATATCCTAACAATTAATACTAATATCACATTGAAAGTATCACATTACATTAAATATCAGAATACCAAGCATCATCGTAATACTGAACACATCAATCAAAAAGAAAGTACATTAACCTATAATTAAACCAAAATTCTGATATCCTGACCATTAATACTAATATCACATTGAAAGTATCACATAACAGTACACTATACCTATCAATTTTGGATAAATATATATCTTACAGCAAATGGTTTATTACAATGCAAATCATAAACTTTATCGTTTATATACTGATACTGAAATTTTTAACTGAAAGAGACTTTGAACCATTTCAATTTTTTTTATTAATATTATAGTTAGGCACCTTTAAAAAATTGTCTAACAAATTGTATGGAATTTGTTGCCCAACCATTGTCCATAATTATGATTCCTCAAAGCTTGTTGTGGTCAATAACTTCACTATCAAACCATCAATTTGGCTATAGAATGGTAATAATAAGGCAAACACTGATATATAATTCATCTATCATTTAAGAATGCTTGAAATTTCAACAGATGAAGGTATCATCGAGGTCTACATTGCATTGCCGAACCATAACCATGATGTAATTAATTGCATTTATAATTTGTCTAAAAAAATCTATTTGTTGTTATAATTCATTCCCATAAAATATCATGATAGAGACAGCACACCTTTGATATATTAATTCATCCATCATTTAAGAATGCTTGAAATTTCAATAGATGAAGGTATCATCGAGGTCTACATTGCATTGCCAAATCATAACCACGATGTAATTAATTGCTTTTCTAATTTGTTTAAAAAAATTGATTTGTTGTTATAATTCATTCCCATAAAATATCATGATCCAGAAAGCACACCTTTGATATGTTGCCTGAGTATTAATAAATACATAGATGGTTGAGACACAGTTAAATATCTCAAAATCACCTTATATTGAATTGAACCAACAAACCTTTAAATAATTAAATTTCAAATTGCAAATGTTCATGCAGGTAAAATAACTTGCACAAAAGCAACTATCACAATCCAGCAACACTAAACCAGAACAACCAAATCTTATGTCGTGGACTTTCCCGTTGACTTGAATGAATCGTTGACATCCACAATGACCAACTCCAATACAATATGATTCCATTCATAAATCACGAAATCGAACCTCAACTACTATCAGATAATGCTACTTTGTGACAATAGTGCACCAAGCATCACAAATCGATAATATTTGAGGGCCGATTGTGTCACCTAAGTACAGAGCCAGCAAAAACTGTACCAGTACAAGCCTTGTTAACATAAAACGTTCAGTCCCAAAACAAATACTCACATATCGACTAGAACAAATAGATAGCATGATAGAAAAAATAGTAAAAAAATATTTAAACAAAATACAAATTATCAACGTTTAATGTTACTCAGTGTCAACAATACAGGGAAAAACTAATTGCCCATAGTATGAATATACCGACAACAAATACTCACTGTTCGGCCAAAACCGTAAGCCGATCGATTCATGTTATTTCATGTACTTCACACAATTCAGCTGCAACCACAGACATACCAAATCAATAACCTCACCGAAGACTTACTAAACACAACTTGATATAGAACACGCTGACCATTGTATGAACACGTCAACTTTTTCCCCTGTAACCTAAAAATGAAATCAATAGAATCAACAAATTAACATCTCATGCCGGTTGATCGGAAAAATGGACTCAACATAAAAATGACTCTACAAACGAAATAACAAATGCATATCCTCATCCCCTTGAAACAAACACAATAAAAAGTAATCGACCTTCATGTCAACATCGTTAACAAACAATTATCCATTCGTATAAAAACTGGTACCTAGAAACGGCAATAACAAAAGTTAATTAATTTTCATATTAAAATTATCAAGGAACAGATTGACCGTTCGGAAGATATACTTACAGTTCAGAAGCACGAATCAAAATAACAACTCATCTGACAGTATCAATCGTACATCGTGCCTTTATTCCATGCCGATTCATGATCTTTGACCTGTAAACAACAACAAAAACATAAATAATAATAAATAATAATAATAAAGAACAGACATATTATTGACACAAACTACCATGACCTATAAACAATTAACAAAAGACCAGACGTATTGTTGACACCAATTAACAAATTGTGATGATCCACAACTGAACATGCGCCCCTTTGATAACCCCTTATTTAGACATTTCGAATACCAACGCAATTAAATACGAAGACAATTTTCCAATGTCAATACAATGCAATAAGTAATAGCAATCCAATACACCTGTATACTTGTTATTAATTCACATCTTTGGAATGCCAATGCAATGCACCTGTATTATTATTATTATTATTAAATATTATTTATAGATGACACAATAAATACCAACCCAGCAGAGCAATTTGACTGTCCAATGTGTCAAAATTGAGCAATTCTAGATCTTCCAAAATGTGCCACATGGCAAAAAATCCGCATGGGTATTCATGGAGAACAATCATGAATCTTAGAGTTAAGAATATCTCATTAAACCACACATCCAACGTGGCAAGAGAGAGCAACCCTAAACCAATTTTACCATTGGATTCGGAATACCAATTCAGCAATTAATATCTTCTACAACATCACCAATAAAATTCAACCATATAAGAACCACAAATCCTATGTGTCAAAATGGAACAATTCTAGAGTTACAAAACGTGCCACCTAGCGAACAACCAGCATGGGTATTTAATAATAGATACATTTGTTGTAAGCAATCTCGCAGGAGGATAAATGAAATAAACACGGTTTAATAAACTAGCACGCCTTTTTCTTTTTCAACCCAAAACAATCTTAATTATGATTATGAGCTTATGTATAAACCAAAATTAGAATATGATAATCAATTCATGGGTTGTTCTCTTTATTGATTAATTGATTGATTTAATAAAATTCAGTAGACTTTGGTATAAAATGGAACAACGATCATTGTATCCTTCAATAGTCATGAAGATACAAAGGCTGTTAGAGTAGGTGCCCTAGAGCAAATCTATTATTGTAAAATTGACTCTATAATAAATGTTTATTTATCAATAAAAGGCATATTCTTCTATATCATGTAAATCATAGTTATATGTAATGATATATGTCCTTAGGATGGTAGAACCATGATGAGGGTATTAAGTGTTTCAAATCTTGATAGTGAGAACCCTATGATCACATATGGTGGTCATTCTAGAAACGTTCGTAGCCCTAGTATTATTCTGACCAAGGACACAGATAATACAGTAAGGCTACCATAGTGTTAAACGACCCTGTCGAAAGACAGTGACTGATCTCACTTGTCAAGGTTGTTTGCCGAGCACCTAGTGCAATGCATAGGTGCTTGCTAGAGGCAAGTTCACTGGACAGACCCACCAAAGAATTCCATATGGATGGTAACCCTAGTGTCTATGGAATAAATCCTCTAACGGATGGTGGTGCATGTGATCCTTAGACTTGAGATCACCAGAGCGCCTTGTGCACCAATTGGTGTAGTTTGACACTAGTCCAACGTAGTTCTATTCAGAGCTATCAATACAGTAGTGATTGGCTACATTGAGAAGTGCATCGAGACTATGGTGTATCGACAAAGGATTCATCACTCCTAGGTACGGGAGAAGTTATCTCATTGAGTAATTTAGTAAATGGCAATGACACTAAATCTGGGGCCACAGTGGGATTGAGTTGTTGCTCAATCCAATTTATTATTCTGGTCATTGGTCCAGTAACTGAATACAAACATGTCGATGATATCTGAGGTTGACATTATTTTTATACCTCAGTCTCGATGAGATAACAGATGATGAAATGATTTGATTGCACAGTAACCATATCGTTGACAAGCTATGGTTTCACTGAATCCGAATCTATCGGGTGGCCATGATGCCTTGCTAGGGGTCAATCTTGGTCTGTGTGTAGTGAGACGATTAATTGGTGTTAGTCGCGATACTACACACTGCCGATATGATGAGGAGCCTACGGGTCACACACTTAGAAGATAATTTAAGAATCAATTTGTGAGAAGGGTATATTCGTCTTTTAGGATGAAAGGGTATTTTGGTAATCTCACTGTGCAATTAAATCTGGTGAGGTTGTTGCCTATATTTAATTTTAATATTAATATTAAATAACTGAGATTATATTTAAATATATCTATGCATATATTTAAATGAATTAATATTATTAATTAAATGTTAATATATTATTATATATTAATTGATTTTAATTATAATAAAAATTAATTAATTAAAATACCATAAAGGGTGTGTTTGGTTGCAAGGGTAAATTAGGGTGGTTGGAGCCCATGGCTATTTCTTATTGGAATAGGGTTTTAATTGTTGCACTATATAACTGCAACTTAAATTAAAACAAGAGAATTCATTCAGTCATTCAATAATTAAAAACCCTAGCCACCATTTTTACTCTCTCTCTCACGCCCACCTCATTGATTGAAGAGAAATATTATTTCTCTTCTTGACTCATTGAAAACCTTGATTCTTGAAGCCATCAAGAGGATCTGGCAAATCCCTTGATAGCTCTACGGATTATCTTCGTGTGGACGACGTGAGTGCGATTCTACTTTGAATCGGGAGCGAAATCAAATCAGAGATATTGAAGGAGCATTCAAACGTTGGTAATGTATTCTGAATCCTTGTATGGGTTAGACTTTGATTTTACAGATTTTGTTTACTTTGGTTTTCGTTTATAATGTTATAATCTTTGTCCGGATTTTGGGTCGTTATTGTGATGATCAGATTCGTTTTGTTTTATATTTTGTCTTTTTCACTGCGCGAATCTATTCCCTCACTTGCAAAGGCAACCTCACCAATTCAATAGGAATTTCCACATACCTCACCTTTCAACTCTAGAAAGCCATTGTGGTGCATTTGCTTATGTTAAGGGGAGTTTACCCATTCTAAATCAAGCATGTCAAGGTAGTGCTTCATCTTTTATAACACCAATAATGTCACCAGGTTTTTTAGAAGTCCCATTAAAGAAAGGCAACGATGATTTTATCATAAAGATGGGGTTTCTCAATAGGATGGTAGCTACCCCAATTGAGTGATTGAAACTCTTGATGTAGTGCCAGAATGAGTGTTGGAGAAAGAGTTGGAGATTTAACTCACGTTAGAGAGTGTTGTTACCCATTTTATGTGCAGTAGAATATTTACCAAGTAGATTAAACATTTTCAATTTGAACACATCAAACACAAGTGCAGAAAATAAAGAATACAGTCATATATATGGTTCAGCTAAATCCACTTTTAGCCTACATCCATGGGACTTTGTCCAGATCAAAGCAATCCACTAAGTTAAAAACACATTACAAGATATAGTTCAAAGCTGATCTAAGTTATAGTAAAAAGAATTCCCTGTTCAACTTTACACTTAGCACCACACTCTGAATCCTTAACGTATAGCAACTTCTTCAGATCTTCTTCACACTAGGAACACACTCGTGAGCAACTTGTGAACCACCAAGCTTCAACCACCGATGCCACGCACCAGCATTAGCAAAGGAACCATGTTCCAAAAGCCATCTATAACGTGTTTGATATGGTGAGATTTTGGCACAAAATATGGAAATGAACCTTGAACCTTAAGAGAGAAAAAATACTCTAAGAGAATCAGAGTACAATGAAAAAAAGTTTCAAAAGGTTAGATTCATACATGCAATAAGGGGTATTATATAATGAAGGATTTCTTGCTCAACAATATAGTGTCAAGTCAGCCAACAAGGGACTGACCCATGTTTGTCCAAATAAGGAAAGTTTTCCTTCTTTTGGTTTGGACCACAAAGCAAATTGGGAAAAGTACTTTATTCCCTAACACCACTTAAGGATGTTATGACACGTGTAAAATGTCCTAAAAAGTGAGAGACAAAGATAAATAATACATTTTTCACTTTTTCAGTCATGCAACTCGTGCTGAGTTGCAAATATCTGAAGCAAGTGCACATACACTTTAAACGAAACAAGCCAAGACTCAAGTCTAACAATTAGTGTGCATGCAGATCATAGGCACACACACACAATTCATAAGTTTGACAAATATGAGTTTTCCACAATGAGATTATAAAGATCGGTCGATTATCCCATCCTTATAAGGGAATTGGTGATTGCTTTCTTAGAACATTGAGAAATGAAGGTGTCATTTCTTTTTGGAGGGACAACACCATACATGTCCTTGAATTCCTATCTTTTATGGCTTTTTTTTTTTTTTTTGGCTTACTTATAAGTTTCCTTTAATCTCATTTGTCTTCATATTGAATCATTAACATAGCATTTGCCCAATTTTGAAATCATGAGCTTGCAAAAAGATTTGTTGTTGGTTGTTTAATGTCACTGAATCCTAGCCTGATATTTTCAAATTAAATGTAAAAACAGACTCTAAACACAGCTACTAAATCTTATTTGGAGAGATCTTTAAAGCACAAGCCAGACAAAGGTGACTACCTGAAGAGATTGGTCGCACCAATCAGTTTTTCAGTAGGTGCATCTCTTTATATTCTTTATCCCCTGAGGAGAAATGCTACAGTCACCAGGAGTAGTGCACCGAATTTGTGCACTGAATGACATGACTCAATCCTGACCGTCGATTAATAGTTATAATTAATTGACAGTCAAGATTGAGTCATGTCATTCGATGCACAAATTCGGTGCACTACTTCCGGTGTCTCTATTATTTTCCATCCCCTGAGATATGCTCATATACGTCTAGCAACTGATACCATCTATACTACGTCTGTGAAGGTCAGCAAAAGGAATTCAATGGTTTAATTGATGTTTTCAAGAAAACCATTAGAACTGATGGCTTTGTTGGACTCTACCGTGGCTGTAATGTTTCATATGTCAAGAGTTTGTTATATATAGGGGAAGGTTCTACAACCCCTCTTATTTTAAAATAAGTTCATGTTCTTTAGATTAAAGAAAACTAATGGTTAACCATCACTTGGTGGGTGTGATGATAAAAGAACAAAAAGAGATTTCATGAACTCTTGAATTCGAGTCTCCCTAAGCAATAATAGGGGTGGCCACTATGACTTTTACCCTATCGATAATTTCAGGATTCTGATAAATTAGTTGAGGTGCGTGCAAGCTGTTCTAAACACTCGAATGATTAAAAAAGACAAACAAACAAAAAAAATTAATGGTCAAGATAAGAATTAGTTGGAAATTACATATTTATAAATTAATTTATATATATTATCTCTCATATTTCTTAATGCAATCTTTTTCTTCATTTAATGTAAAAACCTCTCTCCTAATTAATTTTACAAAATCTCTCTCCCTTCACTAATTACATATAAACCTCTCTCCCATAATTTATTCTCAGGGCCTTTATTTAATTAATTAACTTATCAAAGTAATCAAATTGTTTAAAAGTATCCTTAAACAAATTAAATTAATAAAATAAGTCACTCCTATTATTTTATATTATTTTTGGGCCATCATTCAAATATATGTATAAACTACGTTAAATTAAATTATTGTACTCAAAGTGTTACTGCACTCACCAAATTATCAAAGTCATCATTTTATTTATTTTTATTAATCTTTAATAGGCCAAACTACATGCACCCACCTATAGTTTGCTATAAAGACAATGTGATACCTAAAAAGTTTGAAAACATTAATTACCTACCTTCCGCCGAAATCTGTTAGTAAAGTTAGTTTAAAAAAGGATAACATGGTAATTTTATATCCAACAAAAAAATATAACATTCTGCCCAATTTTTCTCTTTAATATTAATTTTATAAAAACATTTCTTCTCAATTTTAATTATTTTATTTTTATAATTAATTTTAATTAAAATCTTGTCTTCATCTCTCGCCATAACCACAGGACAACTAGTAGCAAAAACGACCAAAACCCCAAAAAAACCTCACTCAAATCACCAAAAGATTCAATGCAAAAAATCCCAAAGAATCACTCTCAAACACTCAAAAGAACCAAAACACGCAAGGTTTGGGGCAAAACCTCAAACAAGTGGCGTGCCAAAACTTGGAAAATCAATCATCAATGCCAAAACCGATCAGAAATCCCCAAAAATCAAACAAAAACACACAAAAAAAACACTCCCAATTAATCTCCAACCATCAATTTTTCATCAAAAACTCCGA
The DNA here is from genome assembly GCF_008641045.1 of Pistacia vera. Lineage (NCBI taxonomy): Eukaryota > Viridiplantae > Streptophyta > Magnoliopsida > Sapindales > Anacardiaceae > Pistacia > Pistacia vera. Next base: position 2,160,266 of record NW_022196136.1, on the reverse strand, counting down.
AAAACACCAATCAATCCCAATTCAACAAACAACAAAAACCCTAGGAATTCAATGGGCGGTGAAATGTGAGCAAACGACGAAAGGGAAAATGGGGGTTTTGGAGAGGGCACATCGAAAAGACGATTGGCGGGGAGAGGAAAGGTTTTCGGTGATAGGGCTTCTGGAAAATGGGTGGGGAAGTGCGACAGCTTTGCAAAAGACCCCATTTTTTTGCCCTTTTATGAGAGAGATGAAGAAGATGAAGACGGGAAGAGAGAGAGGAGAGAGGCTTTCGATCTGGCCATATTCCGGTGCCGGGTTCTTGCCTAGTGACTGGAGGAAAAAGAGGGAGAAGGAAGGGAAGAAAGAGAAGGGANAAAAACTCCCAATTAATCTCCAACCATCAATTTTTCATCAAAAACTCCGAAAAACACCAATCAATCCCAATTCAACAAACAACAAAAACCCTAGGAATTCAATGGGTGGTGAAATGTGAGCAAACAACGACGGGGAAAATGGGGGTTTTGGAGAGGGCACATCAAAAAGACAATTGGCGGGGAGAGGAAAGGTTTTCGGTGACGGGGCTTCCAGAAAATGGGTGGGGAAGTGCAATAGCTTTGCAAAAGACCCCATTTTTTTGCCCTTTTATGAGAGAGATGAAGAAGATGAAGATGGGAAGAGAGAGAGGAGAGAGACTTTCGATCTGGCCATATTTCGGTGCCGGGTTCTTGCCTAGTGACTGGAGGAAAAAAAGGGAGAAGGAAGGGAAGAAAGAGAAGGGAGATAATCAGAGAAAGAGAAAGGGGAGAAGAAGACAAAGGATAAGAGATTTGGGCAGATTTTATTAATGCAATTTTTTTAACTCATTTTTTTTATGAACAAACCTTAAAACCAAAAAGTCAAAATTACCCCCACAAAAATGATAGAATGTCGATAATACCATTTTTGTTAACAGATTTACTAACTGATTTGGATGGAAAGTTGGTATTTGTCATTTCAAAACCTTTTGGATACCAATTTGTCTTTAAAGCAAATTCTGGATAAGTGTAAGTCGTTTCCCTTCTTTAATATTTTCAAACTCTTTTTATCATATATCCTCAAACAAAACTTTATATTTTAATCATACAATGTTGCTCATCAATGCAAAAAAACTAAAATAATATAAAATATTGAAAAATGAAAAAAGAAAAAGAAAAAGCTAAAAAAATCCCTACAAATTAATATTCAAGAAAATTTTTTTTTTTTTCATTCACTTATTAAAAGGGAAAAAAATTATTTATTAAAAACTTTTAAGTCAATGGAAGGTAGCAATATGGGAGAGAGAGATTTTGTAAAAAAAGTAATTAAAAGAGATGTTTTTTTACGATAAATGAGGAAAAATATTGCATTGAAAAAAAGGAAAGAGATAATAGATATAAAATAATTTTACAAATATGTACTTGCCATAGCATTTCTATCCTACCAGTTTCACGCCTTGGCACTACCATGCAAATCATCGTTGCCAATGCTATGCCTTGAAGCCTATGCGACAATCATTTCGCCTGAGCATGCTTTGATAGTTTATTTCCTGTAATATTAGAGATGTGAAGAGTACAATTTGATAGTTTATTGTAATATGCGATTTAGTTCCCTTTTTCACGAAGAATGGATCGAATGAAATTCAGCTTGGCAGAATTGATAAGAAATGAATTTATATTGTTCATTCATTTCTCAGAATTTTTGGTTTGTTGTGTAAACTTACATTCAATGATGATAATCTGACAGTATCTGCCATCTGGGCTCTTGAGCTGCTCAAGTTGTTTTTTACGATGGCGAAGTATGTATTCAATGTAGATGAAATTTTTTCGATCTACTTGCTTGGAATTCTGGTGCCGATCGTCAGGAAATTTGGAACGAGCTGCTTGCAGAAACCCTCTACATAGACCACAAGTATTTGCTTATGCATCCCAGAGAGCCTTGGTCCGCTGGAGGCTCCCATTGCATCTTCTTGTTAAGTTTAGTGAATAGTGATGAAAGTTTTCTTATCAAAAGTACATTTGAAGAATAAAAGCAAGCTATTATGCTATTTCCTTCCACTCTGGAACAACAAAAAATGATAAGTTTCGTAAGCAAAACCGAAAAATCTACTTAACAAAACAAGTCTTGCAAAGCCCGGGGAAAGGATTAATGGTTTTTTCATTTTCTTAAGTATTTAGCAAGTAGTAACAGAAATTATAGCATGAAACAAAAAATATAGCCAGAAGTAGCAACATATCTACAAATTCATCAGTAAGTTAGAAGATATTTTAAGACCACAAACACAATCCTAGTTTCGCAAACAAACATGAAAATACAATATTTCAGGATGCATATAGAATCATACAAAAGAAGACATGCATAAAATTCGTCAAACCACGATTAATTTATGCTACAAGGAGGTAAAATCGCCCCCTGCCCAGACCATTAGATCATCATTCAATCAACCCTTAGTCCACGATCCAAGAGTCTAGATTGCAGGTATGGATACTGCGTGCTACTACCCCTTTCATATTAAAGCATTAACCAACAACATTTCTCACAAGATCCTAACCAAGACAATTGCACATAGATAAACTATAATCTAAGAAAACATCAAGAAAGTATACACCAACACAACATACTGGACTAACAAAACTAAGCCTCACAGCTTGCAAACCATCAAAACATCAAGTAGAATCAAGTTAAGACAAAATGAATTAAGTTGTAGTCACATTACAAATCATAAATAATCAGATACGCTAATGCATAAAATAAAATATAATAAATCAATTCACAGGGATTGAACTGAGCTTTTTTATTCCTTTACGAAAGATAAATACATTCAAAATTTCATTGAAGATATTCCACAAACAGATGTGAGCATTTTGAAAACAACACGAGATGTTAAAAAATATTAAAACCCATTTTATCACCGTTATTGACGATTTTCACGTTATTGTTTTGTTTACTTGTGGAATGAAAAATCTCAATCACTAGATGCATTAGAGGTTTTTATTAATGAGGTCGAGAGACAATTAGACATAAAAGTTAAAATTGTTAGGTTTGATAGAGGCGATGAATATTATGGAACATATGATGAAACAAGGCAATGCCCATATTCATTTGCTAACTTCCTAGAAAAATGTGGCATATGTGCCCAATGCACTATGCTAGGTACACCACACCAAACAGCGTAACAGAAAGACATAATCGTACCTTATTGGATATGGTGAGGAGCATGATAAATAATTCATCTTTACTCATGTCACTGTGGACTTATGGATATGGTGAGGAGCATGATAAATAATTCATCTTTACTCATGTCACTGTGGACTTATGCATTAAAAATTGTCATGTGCTTGTTAAACAAGGTTCTTAGTAAGGCAGTTCCTAAGACTCCTTTTGAACTGTGGACTGGTAGGAAACCTAGTTTAAGACATCTGCATGTTTGGGGTTGCTAGGCAGAATCAAAGATATATAATCCACATGAAAAGAAATTGGATTCAAGAACAACCAGTGGTTTCTTTGTTGGTTATCCAAAAAAGTCTAAAGGTTATAGATTTTATTATTCTAGCCATAGTACAAGAATTGTTGAAACTATAAATGATAGGTCCATAGAAAATAATGAAGTTAGTGGAAGTTCAAAACCACAAAAAGTGGAAATTCAAGAAGTTAGGATGCAAGTTCCTTTACCCTCAATTTCTCTTAAAGTTGTTGTTCCTCCTATTGTTGAACAGTTAAATAGTAGGCAAAAACAACAAATGAATGATCAGCCAACCCACAATGAAAATAATGTTGATGAACCTACATTGGGTGAACCACAAGAAATAGTATTAAGGAGGTCTCAAAGACCAAGAAGGTGTTATTTCTGAGGACTACGTGGTATAACTACAAGAGTCATAATTTGACTTAAAAATTGATGTAGATCCAATTTTGTTTTCACAAGCGATTGAAAGTGATAATTCTACTAAATGGATAGATGCCATGAAAGATGAGCTAAAGTCTATGGAGCAGAATGATGTTTGGGACCTTGTTGAATTGCCTAAAGGTTGTGAAAAAGTTGGATGTAAATGGGTTTTTAAAACCAAGTGTGACTCAAATGGCAATATTGAACGAAACAATGTTAGACTTGTTGCCAAAGGTTTTACACATAAAGATGGTATTGACTATAAGGAAACTTTTTCACTAGTTTATAAGAAAGACTCTTTTAGAATTATTATAACTTTAGTAGCTCATTATGATTTAGAGTTGCACCAAATAGATGTGAAAACTACCTTTCTGAATGGGAATTTAGAAGAAGATGTTTATATGGATCAACCTAAGGATTTTACCTTTGAGGGAAAAAAACCATGGTGACAAGCTTCCGCCAATGGTACCTTAAGTTTAATGATACCATCTTCTTTTGGATTTAAAGAAAACATTGTTGATCGGTGTATATATCTAAAAGTCAATGGGAGTAAGTTTATAATTTTGGTTCCGTATGTTGATAACATTTTGTTGGCTACTAATAATCTTGACTTATTACATGAGACCAAGAAATTTCTTTCTAAGAAGTTTGAAATGAAAGATATGGGAGAGGCATCTTATGTGATTGGATAGAAATATTCCAAGATAGATCACAAGGACTATTAGGGTTGTCTAAAAAAACTTACATTAGTAACGTTCTCAAAAGATTTAGAATGGAAAAGTGCGCATCACGTGTTGTCTTAATTCAGAAAAGAGATAAATTTAGACTTTCGCAATGTCTAGGAAATGAATTGGAACGCAAACAAATGGAAGGGATTCCATATGCGTCAGTAGTTGGGAGTTTAATGTATGCACAAACTTGTACTAGGTCAAACATCAGTTTTGCTATTGGAATGCTCAGTCGATATCAGAGTAATCCAGGGATGGATCACTAGAAGGTTGTGAAGAAAGTTTTGAGGTACTTGCAAGGAACAAAAGATCATATGCTTACTTATAGGAGATATGATCATCTCGAGGTGATTGAATATTCAGATTTAGATTTTGTTGGGTGTGTTGACATAAGAAAATCCACATTTGGCTATTTGTCCCTTTTAGCTGGAGGAGCTATATCATGGAAGAGTGTGAAGCAGTCTATTATTGATGCATCCACTATGAAAGCTAACTTGTGGCTTCTTTTAAGGCAGCAATTCAAGGGAATTGGTTGTGGAACTTTATTTTAGGACTTGGAATAGTCGACAGTATTGTCAGGCCGCTGAAAATTTATTGTGATAATTCCGCAGTAGTCTTCTTCTAAAAAAACGACAATTATTCCAAGGATGATAAACATATGAAATTGAAATACCTTGCCATTAAAAAGAAGTTCAGAAACAAAAGGTGTCAATTGAACATATTGACAAATCTCATGATTGCGGATCCAATGACTAAGGGATTGACTCCTAAATGCCCATCCTATCAACATGTCTAATAAATGTAATTGACATTTGGAGCTTGATTATGTATTGTTTATGATATTTATGGATATCTTGTTCATATTATTATTTGTATATACATAAATTACTTTAAATGATTTGATAGGGTTTGGTCTCTAATAGAGACATTATAGTGGACCATTACGTAATTTTTACTTATAGGTCATGTTAAGTAGAAAGCTAATATTGTGGTACCTGGAAAGGGGCTATATGTTGATTTAATGACACTGAACCACCATGAATCATATTAGTCTATACTTAATAATGACATTATGATTTGACCAATATTTGAGATATTATAGTTTTATGTTATGCGCATTGTGTTTTATTTATTAAACTATGAAGATTTATTCTGTCATATGGGCCAAGTGAGAGAATGTAAATTAAAATTAGATGTGGCTCATTAATATATAAATAATATTATTATGGTTTAATAATAAATTGAACTTTATTCAATTATTATTTTAACAGTTACACACATTAATAGAACGTGTATTTGAGGGGAAGTTTATTTCCTAGAAACTTAGTCCTCTCTCCCTCTCCTTATTAAAGAAAGTTGAAACGTATTTTCTTCATCCATTAGCAAAACAAAAGTTTTAGAAAATTAAAGAGTAGAAAGGAGAGAGAAATCAGTATTCTTAATCAAAGAAATCATCATCAATTATTATCATGACTCAGGTTATGTCTTTTCTAATTAACAGCTTATTATTGTTTTATAACATATAAAATTCTTAAAATTCAAATATCCTGTAATTTAATGTTTCATGTAAACTTATTTACAATGAATGTATACAATTTTCAGTTGTATTTCAAGTTAACTGATTTGCTCATTCATAGCATTAATAAATTTGATAAAGTAAACGACTTTAACTATTTAATTAATTAATTATCTAAATATATTATAAAATTTACTAGATACATTATATTTTATGTCAGACAATATAAGTAAATCAAATCATTATAATTTATTATAATTCCATAGACTTTTAAGTTACGGTTTCAAAATGTTATATATGTACGACTAATAAATTTGACTTTGTTGTTACAAATACAATAATCAAAGTTGAAATATTTCAATTTATAAAATATTGTATAATAAATTAATAATTATTTTTTAACATAAAATATTGTATAATAAATCACTATTTATGATATGCATACCAAAATCTATGACAGTAAGTAATCTCAATGTCGGAAAAGAATTTATCAAAATCTTATTAGTTTTATTTTAATGTTTATAGTTTCATTTATAATATTGTGGACTGTGTTTTATAGAGTATTTAGAATAATATTTTTAAAAAAGTTGAATTGGGTTGTTATTACTAGAATAAGATTTGAATTTAAAAATGTGTTTGGTAAATTTTTGGAAACATTTTTTGAAAATATTCAAATCCCTACATTTGTTAATTTAGCTAAATACCCCCTACAATAAAAGTTTTAAACTAACAAAAACACATCCACTCATCCATTAAATGTTGGCAGTCGGCCACCACTGCGAACAATGGCCGAAAGTCATCAGGATGGTACACTACCAACTAGATCTGGTCTGTAGTGTGTCGATTTGATCAAAAATTGTCAGATCTACGGTAAAAGATATAGCTGTTGATGACCAAATCTGGCCAAATCTAGCTGTTAACGACAACCATATCTTGGTTGTCATTTGTTCGTCAACGACAACCAAGATATGGTGGTCCTTGACGATCAGGTATGGCCAGATTTGGCCGATGTGCGCCGATCTAGCCTTTTTTGGCCAGATCCATGGTGGATCTGTCGAAAAAGGCCAAATCGATGCACACCGGCCATAACTAGCAAGTCGTGCATCATTCCTACAGATTCTGACTACCTTCTTGTAATATCCCACTTGAGGTACGTATTTAAGAGTTGTTGTATTTTGAGCGTTTTTATTCCTTTACCAAAGATAAATACATTCAAAATTTCATTGAAGATATTCCACAAACAGATGTGAGCATTTTGAAAACAACACGAGATGTTAAAAAATATTAAAACCCATTTTATCACCGTTATTGACGATTTTCACGTTATTGTTTTGTTTACTTGTGGAATGAAAAATCTCAATCAATAGATGCATTAGAGGTTTTTATTAATGAGGTCGAGAGACAATTAGACATAAAAGTAAAAATTGTTAGGTTTGATAGAGGCGATGAATATTATGGAACATATGATGAAACAAGGCAATGCCCATATTCATTTGCTAACTTCCTGGAAAAACATGGCATATGTGCCCAATACAATATGCCAGGTACACCACACCAAACAGTGTAACAGAAAGGCATGATCGTACCTTATTGGATATGGTTAGAAGCATGATAAATAATTCATCTTTACTCATGTCATTGTGGACTTATGCATTAAAAATTGTCGTGTGCTTGTTAAACAAGGTTCCTAGTAAGGCAGTTCCTAAGACTCCTTTTGAACTGTGGACTAGTAGGAAACCTAGTTTAAGACATCTGCATGTTTGGGGTTGCTAGGCAGAATCAAGGATATATAATCCACATGAAAAGAAATTGGATTCAAGAACAACCAGTGGTTTCTTTATTGGTTATCCAGAAAAGTCTAAAGGTTATAGATTTTATTATTCTAGCCATAGTACAAGAATTGTTGAAACTATAAATGATAGGTCCATAGAAAATAATGAAGTAAGTGGAAGTTCAAAACCACAAAAAGTGGAAATTCAAGAAGTTAGGGTGCAAGTTCCTTTACCCTCAATTTCTCTTAAAGTTGTTGTTCCTCCTATTGTTGAACAGTTAAATAGTAGGCAAAAACAACAAATGAATGATCAGCCAACCCACAATGAAAATAATGTTGATGAACCTACATTAGGTGAACCACAAGAAATAGTATTAAGGAGGTCTCAAAGACCAAGAAGGTGTTATTTCTGAGGACTACGCGGTATATCTACAAGAGTCATAATTTGACTTAAAAATTGAGGCAGATCCAGTTTTGTTTTCACAAGCGATTGAAAGTGATAATTCTACTAAATGGATAGATGCCATGAAAGATGATCTAAAGTCTATGGAGCAGAATGATGTTTGGGACCTTGTTAAATTGCCTAAAGGTTGTGAAAGAGTTGGATGTAAATGGGTTTTTAAAACCAAGTGTGACTCAAATGGCAATATCGAACGAAACAATGTCAGACTTGTTGCCAAAGGTTTTACACATAAAGATGGTATTGACTATAAGGAAACTTTTTCACTAGTTTCTAAGAAAGACTCTTTTAGAATTATTATAGCTTTAGTAGCTCATTATGATTTAGAGTTGCACCAAATAGATGTGAAAACTGCCTTTCTGAATGGGAATTTAGAAGAAGAGGTTTATATGGATCAACCTAAGGATTTTACCATTGAGGGAAAAAAAACCATGGTGACAAGCTTCCGCCAATGGTATCTTAAGTTTAATGATACCATCACTTCTTTTGGATTTAAAGAAAACGTTGTTGATCGGTGTATATATCTGAAAGTCAATAGGAGTAAGTTTATAATTTTGGTTCTGTATGTTGATAACATTTTGCTGGCTACTAATAATCTTGACTTATTACATGAGACCAAGAAATTTCTTTCTAAGAAGTTTGAAATGAAAGATATGGGAGAGGCATCTTATGTGATTGGGATAGAAATATTCCAAGATAGATCACAAGGACTGTTAGGGTTGTCCAAAAAAATATACATTAGTAAAGTTCTCAAAAGATTTAGAATGGAAAAGTGCGCATCACGTGTTGTTTTAATTCAGAAAAGAGATAAATTTAGCCTTTCGCAATTTCTAGGAAATGAATTGGAACGCAAACAAATGGAAGGGATTCCATACGCGTCAGTAGTTGGGAGTTTAATGTATGCACAAACTTGTACTAGGCCAAACATCAGTTTTGCTGTTGGAATGCTCAGTCGATATTAGAGTAATCCAGGGATGGATCACTAGAAGGATGTGAAGAAAGTTCTGAGGTACTTGCAAGGAACAAAAGATCATATGCTTACTTATAAGAGATCTGATCATCTCGAGGTGATTGAATATTCAGATTTAGATTTTGTTGGGTGTGTTGACATAAGAAAATCCACATTTGGCTATTTGTTCCTTTTAGCTGGAGGAGCTATATCATGAAAGAGTGCGAAGCAGTCTATTATTGATGCATCCACTATGAAAGCTAACTTGTGGCTTGTTTTAAGGCAGCAATTCAAGGGAATTGGTTGTGGAACTTTATTTCAGGACTTGGAATAGTCGACAGTATTGTCAGGCCGCTGAAAATTTATTGTGATAATTCCGCAGTAGTCTTCTTCTAAAAAAATGACAATTATTCCAAGGATGATAAACATATGGAATTGAAATACCTTGCCATTAAAAAGAAGTTCAGAAACAAAAGGTGTCAATTGAACATATTGACAAATCTCATGATTGCGGATCCAATGACTAAGGGATTGACTCCTAAGACATTTATTAGACATATCGATAGGATGGGCATTATTAAGAAATTTTAATGACTTTATAAGATTTTGATGTAATTGACATTTGGAGCTTGATTATGTATTGTTTATGATATTTATGGATATCTTGTTCATATTATTATTTGTATATACATAAATTACTTTAAATGATTTGATAGGGTTTGGTCTCTAATAGAGACATTATGGTGGACCATTATGTAATTTTTACTTATAGGTAATGTTAAGCAGAAAGCTAATATTGTGCTACCTGGAAGGGACTATATGTTGATTTAATGACACTGAACCACCATGACTCATATTAGTCTATACTTAATAATGACATTATGATTTGACCAATATTTGAGATATTATAGTTTTATGTTATGCGCATTGTGTTTTATTTATTAAACTATGAAGATTTATTCTGTCATATGGGCCAAGTGAGAGAATGTAAATTAAAATTAGATGTGGCTCATTAATATATAAATAATATTATTATGGTTTAATAATAAATTGAATATTATCCAATTATTATTTTAACAGTTACACACATTAATGAAACGTGTAGTTGAGGGAAGTTTATTTCCTAGAAACTTGATCCTCTCTCTCTCCTTATTAAAGAAAGTTAAAACGTATTTTCTTCATCCATTAGCAAAACAAAAGTTTGGAAAATTAAAGAGTAGAAAGGAGAGAGAAACCAGTATTCTTAATCAAAGAAATCATCATCAACTAGTATCATGACTCAGGTTATGTCTTTTCTAATTAACAGTTTATTATTGTTTTATAACATGTAAAATTCTTGAAATTCAAAGATCATGTAATTTAATGTTTTATGTAAACTTATTTACAATGAATGTATACAATTTTCAGTTGTATTTCAAGTTAACTGATTTACTCATTCATAGCATTAATAAATTTGATTAAGTAAACGTCTTTAACTATTTAATTAATTAATTATCTAAATATATTATAAAATTTACTAGATACATTATATTTTATGTCAGACAATATAAGTAAATCAAATCATTATAATTTATTATAATTCTCTAGACTTTTAAAATTGTTACGGTTTCAAAATGTTATATATGTACGACTAATAAATTTGACTTTGTTGTTACAAATACAATAATCAAAATTGAAATATTTCAATTTATAAAATATTGTATAATAAATTAATAATTATTTTGTAACATAAAATATTGTATAATAAATCAAATAATTATTTTGTAACATAAAATATTGTATAATAAATCTATTTATGATATGCATACCAAAATCTATGACGGTAAGTAATCTCAATGTCGGAAAAGAATTTATCAAAATCTTATTAGTTTTATTTTAATGTTTATAGTTTCATTTATAATATTGTGGACTGTGTTTGGTAGAGTATTTAGAATAGTATTTTTGAAAAAGTTGAATTGGGTTGTTATTACTAGAATAAGATTTGAATTTAAAAATGTGTTTAGTAAATTTTTGGAAACATTTTTTGAAAATATTCAAATCCCTACATTTGTTAATTTAGCTAAATACCCCCTACAATAAAAGTTTTAAAATTAACAAAAACACATCCACTCACCCATTAAATGTTGGCAGTCGGCCACCACTGCGAACAATGGCCGAAAGTCATCAGGATGGTACACTACCAGCTAGATCTGGCCTGTAGTGTGTTGATCTGACCAAAAATTGTCAAATTTACGGTCAAAGATCTGGCTGTTGATGACCAAATCTGGCCGTTAACGACGACCATATCTTGGTTGTCATTTGTTCATCAACGAAAACCAAGATATGGTGGTCCTTGACGACCAGGTGTGGCCAGATTTGGCTGGTATGCGTTGATTTGGCCTTTTTTGGCCAGATACATGGTGGATCTGTCGAAAAAGGCCAAATCGATGCACACCGGCCACAATTAGCAAGTCGTGCATCATTCCTGCAGATTCTGACCACCTTCTGGTGATGGTGGCTAGCTGCCGGGAATATGCGGGTGGGTGGGTGGAGGTGTTTTTGTTAATTTATAAACGTTTATTGTTGGAGGTGTTTAGTTAAATTAACAAACCTAGAGGGTTGAAAAAAAATCTAAATATTTTGAGTTGAATAGAATAAGATTGGATTTTGAAAATATTGAAACAAATATATATTTTGGATATGATTGGATAGGAAAGTATTCATAATAGTGAAACAAACACAGACTTGAGTTTGCAATATATTATTTTAAGTTTCAAAAATTATTCAACTATTTATAGGTTTCAAGTGTGGTTTGGTAAGCATCAAACTCAATTTTCTAAGTTTCAAAAACTATATTTTGAGTTTCATATATATTATCGGAGGTTTTAAGTACTATGTATAAATATTAAATAAATGTTAGAGGTTTTAAGTACTATGTATAAATATTAAATAAATGTTAAAGTTTTCAAGTGTGACGTTATAAGTTTCAAAAGAAATGTTTTTGGTTCAGGTTTTTTAAGATTTCAAATTATATGTTATAGGTTTCACGTTTTATATTGTCAATTTCATGTATAAGATTCTAGTTTTCAAGTATTATTTATAGTTTCAAAATTAACACAAAAAGTTTCAAGTATAACATTATTAATATCAAAGTCTCTTGAATTTCAAGTTTACCGGTAATGTTTTCAAGTTTTATTTATATGTTTCAATCCCAAGTTGAATGTTTCAAATCTATTGTTATTAGGTATCCGATCTTGCTTTAAAATACAATGTTATTTGTTTCATGTTTTACATATCATATTTTAATTAAATTGTTTCAGTTTCAAGTCTAATTTCTAAATATACTCATATTATTTATTATTATTATTATTAGTATTTGCACCAATCTTGATTGCTTCTAGAACTAATAAATATCAACCCTTCTGCATAGAATCATAGACTCAGTATGAGCACATTTCATAATAGTAATATTTGATTTATTAGTAATTCTTAATTTTAATATATATATTTAAATAAAAAAGTTATTTTCACTTAAAATCAGAAGTAAACATTTGTTGATAAAAATTATACATATTTTACCGATACATTTATTAAATTTTAATTATCTAATATGGATGTTATGATATAAAATATAAATATGATTATACAATTTATTATTTGGATCCCGTTTATTGAAGTTAAATATATAGCTTAAGGAAATCAACTAACTTGGTCCAATTTTGGGATGCTATAATTTCCAAGTTAACCATTTAGGGCTTATTAATAATAATTAGTTTCAAACAAATTTATAGCATTTTATAACTTCACTTCTAAAATTATCATGCTCTTTAAATGTTATAAGTGTGGTAAATTCAATTACATTATTTTAAATATGATAACCAAAATAAACATATTTTAGTTCATAAAATAGTTTTATAATAAATTACAATATATATTTATTAACCTTAATTTATTTAAATAAGTATTAATATATATAGACGGTAAAATCTACGGTTGATTCGAGCAAGGTTGATCATGTGAGGACGAGACCACTAACAACACGTAGACCTACAAGGACAAAGAAAGCAAACATGAAGGCTCTAGGGACACCCGTGTGGTGTCTACCGTAAACACTTTGAGGCTCAAGTCAGCACAGTTGAAGGGAATATTAAAGTGAAGGCTAAGAGCGGGAAAGAGTTTATCGAGAGTGTTTGGCTAAGGCAAGACTATCGGCGTAAAGTGGCTAGAACACGACTTTACGGCGACTAAGGGAGGTAAGGTTAGTCGGAACTAAGCTTTACAGCGGGAAAAGGCGGCGTTCTTAAGAGCAAGAATTTTGAGAGCTATAGCTATGGATTGTATGTGAATGTATACTGAGAGACTTGACCGTTGCTTATATAGTGAGCTCAGGAGGTTTGATTCATAGTAGAACTTTGAGTTCTATAAGTTTAGGAGTTCCAGTTAATATGAAATTCGTAATGTCTATCCCTATAGAAGTAGAAACACTAGTTCATGTAAGATTATAAATCTTGGATAAACTAGGAAGTAAGTAGGACTTTGAGTCCTATTTTGGAGTGAACATGGGCTAATGGACTGGAGCCCAATTTAGCTTAACTTGTAAACTTGTCCAACTCGTAGAATGACCCAAAACGTAAGTTGGCCCAGTTCGTATGGTTGCCTTGATCATTGAGTGATTCAACTCGTAAACTAGCCTAGCTCGTGGAGATGACTGACTTGTGGTGCAATCCAGCTCCTAGAATGGGCTGACTCATAGAATGAACCTCCTTACCAAGTTGGGCATCCCATTGGATGGTCAATCTTCAAGATGAATTTAAGTGTGGGTCCAATCAGAATTGGATAAGACATTAAGTTGTATTATAATGTATTTCGTTATGGGGCTACAATGTCCAATACGATTTTTGGCCGATAAATATTATATGAATTTTGCAATTTTTATGATATTAGTTCAACAACTTCATTAATTGACTTATATCCTAAGTGGTATATATATATTCATATCTAAAATAGTATTATGTGATGCAAAAGTCAGAAATAAATATGTCTTTCTTTGAATTGTTTTACCAGTTATAAGTTTCTTAAGATTTTTAGTTAGAATCCTAGTTAGTAAAAAAGCGTATTATACGGAATTATCGGACAGTTGTATAATTCGCGTATAAAACACGTATACGTATTTTCCAAAATTTGCCAAATTATACGTGTATTTTAAGCTCTCCCGAATTATTCGGAATTATTGAAAAAAAAAAAAAAAAGGTCACCCCAAAACGACGTCGTTTGTGGGTTTTTACTAAAAAATAAAGCAGATCTGGTCTTCAGTTCTTCAGTTCTTCTGTTCTTCTTACTTCAGCTCTTCTTCCTAATCTTCACGTTTTCAGCTTTTCATCTCTTGTTCTCTTTCCAAGCTTCAACTTCAAGTTCGGGACTTCAAGGTACACACTTAACACTTGTCTCTTCTCTTTTGTGGATTGATGGATTTGCTATGGTAATGATTGCTGGATTTGTTTGAAACGTGGTTCTTCTTGTGAGGAGTATGGTGTTTGATATTTCTGTTATTTTCTTACGAACTTTTTCTATTTGGATTGTTTTCTTTACTGGGTAGTTAACCTTTTTTTGGGTATTGTATTTCTGGTATGATATGTTTTGCTGTTTGATGATTTGCTTATAATCCTGCATATTTTTTGGGTATTGTATTTCTTGTATGATTCTGAATTCATAAATACAAGTCTTTGGGATTTTGTCTTCTCTGTTTGCTCTTGTTTGTAAACCATCAGTTGTGAGGGTTTGTTTCTGCGTATGGTTTTGTTATGAATTCTGCACTATTTGAGTGATTCTTTTGTTGGGGATCTTCCAAAGATTATGGGTATAAGTTACTGACCATGGAGAACAAGTGCGCAATCAAGAAAGATGTTACTGAACAAGTATAAAATTTAGAGAAAAATATTTCATTCTATATAGCAGAGTACCCTGAAAAATTTGGAAGTTATATTGTTAAAAAAGAAGTGACTGATAATTAATGCTTACTGGAAATTGTATCCCATCAGAAAAAGTAGTCCAACAGTTCATTTGATTTGGCTGTATAAAGAAAGGTTCTGAAAGATTTTCAGACATATATCTAATCTGATCCTTGAAAATGCTTTAGTTCCTTGAGAAAAAAGATTATTAGATTGCAGAAAAGCAGTGTGAGTAATGCTATGCAGACCATATGGTAAATGAGATCTTAAACGCAGTGCATTTGATCTAATGTTGTAGCAAAAATAATGTAAGTTGCATCTGTATACAAGACTGTAAACTCTTTGATATATCTTCACTGCTGTTCTGATTAAGCATAGAATTGGATTATTCTTCAAGAAAATCTTCATAGCCACATTATTCATGTTTGCATTTTCGCAGCCTTGTTTTGAGAGAATAGAAGAATCAAAATTTAGTTTTATTTTTTAGTAATAATAAATATATAGGAATATTGAGTGTGTGGGTTTCAAACTTTCTGTAGTGCATAATTGGAATATAGCTGGAAAAGCAAGAATATATCAGTACCAAACATCAAGTGGGTCTGCCTCATAATTATTCAAAGTAGAGAAATTAAGATGATTAGATGGAAAAGCAAGAATATATCAGTACCCTATGTATTATTCATGTGTATGTAGACATTGTCGATTAAATAAACCTTTGCCCCTTCATTTTTCTTTGATTGCCTCATCTGCCTATTTAAAAATCCATTAAAAATCAAGAAGACTTGGGAAATCAATTAAGCAACTTTATTTATGTGAAAGGGGACTATTTTGTTTGTTCATGCATGTGAGAGGAAAAAAACAGCACTTTGTGATTTTCTTTCACTCATAACAGCATCTTTCTTTCCCATAATTTCTATCACTTGATAGATGAATGGCTAGCTGGGGAATATTGTATTAGGAGAAATAATTGCAACCAATCACAAGTTGTATGATCAGATAATGCTCATTAATTGTAGTGTGGGGATAGAGTAAGGTCACTAGAAGTTGAAATTTTTATGCGCCTTTAGATGGAAAGATATTGCAGATATAGCTGTATTTTTTACTTATTTTTGTCTCTTATGCGCATGAACCAAATCATAATTTTGTGGAAAATGTAATAGTCTTTATTGCGAATTATTCTGAATAATGATATATTGAAAGTTGATTCTAATTTCTAAATTAAAGATGATTATTCTAAATACAATGCATAGGAAATAAAAGATTACATGCTATAATGCGTAGGAAAGAAAAAAAGATTATATGCTAACTTTTTTTCTTTTGTATTTGATGATGTTCTTTTTATGTTCTGTAAATACAGACTCAAATCAATATGGTACGAAAAAAAGATAAAATTTGGGAGCATGTTGAGGAGCTCCAAGGGAATAAATGGAAATGTAATTTGTCAAAAAGTATTAGTGGGGGGGGCTTACAGAATTAAAGCCACTTGTCTGGAATTACTGGCCATGATGTTGAGATTTGGAATAGTCAATCATGAGACAAGCATGTGCATTCGTAGCACTGTCTGGAAGTGGAAGTAACAAAAAATTAAAAAGTTCAGCGGTTCTTCTAGCTTTAAACTCTAATGATCATGAGGAGGAAACAGATTCACCATTTTCATTACTTTCTAAGGGTAGCCAAAGACGTCAAAGTCAAGCATCTTTACTAGAAATGAATAAGAAAAAAGACAAGGAGTTGTTGATAAAATGCTTGCGAAGTGTTTTGTGGTGAGACAATATGCTTTAATGTTGTTCAAACTGGTGCTTTTGGAGATTTGTCAAGGCAGTGGCTGAATATGGTGCAGGATACAAGCTTCCACTCTTATTCAACTCTTCAAACTAAGTTAATTCCAGAATCTAGAAAATGTGTTGTGAGTATGTTGCTATGGTGGAAGCATTCTTGGGATACATCTGGATCTGGTTGCACTATAATGTCGATAATGGACTGATATAAGGCATCGATCTTTTATTATCTTGTGGCATATTCACCTGGTGGTGCAGTGTTATAAAATCATTGGATGTTTTCGAGAAAGAAAAACTGGGATTTATCTGAAAGAAATTGTTGTTTCTGTTATTGAATCAATTGGACAAGATCATGTTGTGCAATTCATAACTGTAATGGTAGCAATTTCACATCTGCTAGTGACATGCTCATTGGATTGTATCCTGAATGTATAAGAAGAGGTGTGTGCTCATGGAATTCAGCTTCTTTGAAAGACATATATGAAGAAGTTAATTGGGTAAAAGTTGCCACAGATGAAGCAAGAATAATAGTTATGTTATGACACGGTACACAGTTCTTCATGCAGCAATGAAAGAGTTCACCAAAGATAGACAATTAAGACAACCTTGTGCCACAAGATTTGCTTCAAATTTTTTAATGCTTCAATGTGTTGGATTTGGAGAATGAACTTCGACTCTTGTTGCTTCATCTGAATGGAGGGGTTTTGATTATTGTAAGACCGAATCAGGTAAAAGGGTCACTGAAATTGTTCAGAGTGATTTTGGGCTAGAGGAAGGGAGGTTATAAAAACCATTGAGCCATTGGTCGAGTTCTTCGTTTGGTTGATGGTGATGGATCTACTGCTGGTTACTTATATGAAGCAATGACAGGGCAAAAGTTGCAATCAAAGAAAGATGTAAAGTGAGGCAAGCAAGTATGAGAGAATTTGGGAATTGTTTGAGAATCGTCGGGGTCAACAACATCATTCATCCTATACAGCTGCAGCTGCCTTTCTAATCTAGCTTACTTTTGCTCACAAAATTTTAGAGAGGATAGGGAGATGAAGATGGCATCAATTTCATTCATGAAAACCTGCTTCTAATAGAAGAAAAGCATCCATTTATGAGAGAGGTTCAGTTGTATGTAGTAGGCCAGTACCTTATTTACTGCAACGGACAAAAACGATGTTACAAACAAGTCATCCTCGTAAGGTGTTTAAAAAATTTCAATATCTTTATGTACATTGCTTTTCTCTTTATATTCAAGAAAGTTTTATGTCATTTGCAAGAATATGGTGGGATTACAATGGGGATGATTTCCTGTGCTCAAGAAGTATGCCATCGAATTCTGAGGCACCTTGTAGCGCTTCATCATGTGAGAGAAATTGGAGTGCTTTGAAGCTGCTCAAACAAAAAAAAAGGAATAGGTTGTCACAATGAAATGCTGACACACTTGTGTATGTGAGGATGAACACGATGATGATGGATAATTCACTTCCACGATGAGTCGTGACTTGGAACCTATAATTGAGAAATTGGGAGAGCTTCCAGACTATGAATATGAAGAAATTCATATGGACGAGATGTAATTCCACACCAACAGTTGGGGTTACATGGATGACTTAATGGATAATGATGACATTGCTTGGTTGGACGATGCTCTTTTTGAGTTGTTATGACTATTGTTGTTTATGTACTTTATGAGTTTTTGTTACAAACTATAATTGAATCTTTGTTGTATTATTGTGTATTTTATTTGTTTGGAGCTCTTATTCGACTTTGAATTTGATTTTGTTTGACTTATGTGTTTAATTTGAACTATAGTTGAATCTTGGCTAAATAGTGTTTGAGTCTGGAGACTATAATTTGAATTCAGTTATGTATTATGTATTGTGTTTATTGGTTAATTGAATACTTTGCATTTGAAGTGCATGTTGATTTTAACCAGGTAGTCCATAAAAGTGTTAAAACTAAGATTAATATTGCCGTATTTTTCAAAAAGATTATGACAATGCACCGTATTAAACCGTATATACCCGTACCTATTTTTCCCGTATCCGAATTTTATGGCCGATTTTTATAAACGTTTTTTCACGTTTGTCGTATTATAACCGTAAAATTCCCGTACAGTTTTTTTGTCGTACGTATTTATAACTGGGTTAGAATAACATTTAGTCGTACTAAGTGTATGACACCATATATTAAGGTATCAATTATTTAGTTCATGAAAAGTAAAACTAATAATAAAATAATATATGTATTATCAAAAGATAATTGCATTTTAGATCAAATTAGAAATATTATAATTTAAAAGTTTAGAAATGGATGTCAAAGATAAATTCGTACAATATATATATTATATATATATATATATATATATATATATATATCTATATAGAAGAGAGAGAGAGAGAGAGAGAGAGAGAGAGAGAGAAATTGAAAAGCTATGAGAATTGTTTTTTTATTAAAAAGAAATTAAATAAGTTGCACAATTTAATAGAATTAAGAGATATTCATACAATATTTTAGGGTCTGTTTGGGAGTTTTTTTTCCATTGGTTTTAAGAGGTTTTTAATTAGATTGGTAGTATATTTTTTAGGGGTTTATAAAACACCCCAAATCAGGGTGTTTTGGTTGGTTTTAAAATTTTATTCCACAAATTCTCTATCCACTACAAAACTATCTCAATTATATTAAAAAAAATAAAAAATCAATCATATTATGCACGTCTCCAACCATATTAAATATAAAATAATTTTAAACAATCATAAAAAAAATGATTAAAATCTCATTTCTAGATATTTTCTTGAAGAAATGGAGTTACAATTTTTCAATTATTCTAGATACCGCAAAGAATGACATAGAAAGATAAGAAGATTTTATCACATTTGAAGTTATAAAATACCAATAAGTAGAAAACAAATAAAAAAGTCTTACCTTGTAATTGAAAAAACAAAACTCCTAAATACGGATTGAAGTTTAGATTTTTTTAGACATTTATGTAAATTTATCATATTAAAAAATTGTCAGAACCGTTCAAGGATTGGGTATTTTAAAAGTTGGTAACTAAAAACCTCTCAAAATTAATATGATTGTTTATCTTCAAAACTGTTACGATAGTTTACTTTCGTATTGGCTGCCATAAAACTCCCCATCGGACCCTTACAATACATGTGTTAAGTCCTACTTGGCGACGTCTTTGTGTTACCATGGTCTTGTCCACATATGAACGAGGAATAATTGACATAATAATTTTTTGCCGATTCCCTTCTCTTCTCTAACCTAATCGAACCTCGTCTCATTCTCAAAACTCACCGGCCGTTTTACTGCAAATTCCGATGCCGTACCCGGCAGCTGCCTTAGAAAAAGGTTTTTCTTGTTCCAACTTTATTTTTCTTCCCTCGAATTTCTTTATGTTGTTTTGAACTTCTTTTTAGCATTTGGTTCTTCTTCCGAGTAAATGCCAGCGAATTGCAATATTTTTTTTTTTGGTCAAAATCGAATATCCTTTTCTCTGGATAACACGGTTTCTTGATTCTTGATTTGTTTTATGTACTAATAGGCATTCAACGACATATGTAAGCACTAATGTTGAAGTATAATTGGCAGTTATTACTCATAAGAAGCTGACAGTTTGTTTCTTTTTCTAATAAGGATTATACTTGCTCCTTCGTTAGTTTTCTTTTTTTTGTTTATACCGTGAACATCGGATGAAAATGTCATAAATTTGTGAACTGAACCTAATTGATATATGCATTTTTGTTTTTGTTTTTGGTGAATTTGTGCAAATTTTGAATTTTGAATGGAAAACTCTTACAATTTGTTCTATGTTTTAAATTTAGATTAAGTTAAGTGCTTGCTTATCAACTGAAGCGATTGCATGGAGTACTAGCGTGGACAAGGTCAAACGATTTCGAAGTTTTGATTTTTGCGATAAATGGTTTCTGTGACTGAGTTTTCTTCTGGTAATCCAAACCTTCCATGGCTTTGGATTATTGAGTATTTAGCCAGCTTCAAGCAAGTAGACACGTCTGTTTTACACGGTATGTATGTGCAGATTGAAAGTATGTGCTTAAAGATGGATATGATGGTTTCTTCTTGTTTTGATAGGTTTTTATTAATAAGGGTCTGCTGTGGCTTTTTCATATTTCAGATTTGGTTGAAATGGCCCCACAGTTACCTATGGATTTGGCAAAAAATGCGAGGGAAATGGTTGCTTTTAGATGTTTGGAGGATATGTTTGGTGATACAAATGAACATGTTAATGACTGCCTTTCAGATACAAAGGAGAAAGTTGGATTTGCTTTATCAGAAAGCTGTGAAGATGTTCTTCAACACATACTGCAGGAGGTAATATTCTACATATTTTTTTTCTGATTTTTAATAGTTAGGCTGCGGGCTTTAAAGAAATAAAAATAATTTAATCTGCCATTTCTTTTTGAAATCCTGTTGGTACTGGCTGGTTTTTTCTAAATTTAGTTGTTAAATTCTTGTTTCTCAGACATCGGCATCAGATCTCAAAGTGGATGGACCGGAGTTGTTGAAATGGGATGTTCATCCCTTTATTATGCATAAAAGAGCTTTTATGCCTAAATGTGCTTTACAACAGGTAAAGCGAATTCTTGCTCTATTGCTTTTCTTGTTGCAGGGGAAGGAATAGTAGATTATCAATTTCAATTAGCTGTTTGTGATTGTGCTTTTTATTGTTGTCTACAAACAGCTGAAAGATATGATTCTTGAAGGTAATAATCCGTTGGCTGCCTCCTTGAAGGAAAGTAGTGGACTGATGTGTGTAAATGGGAGTGGCAGAACCCACACTTATGATGTCAATCATAATGCAAGGACATGGAGATTTAATGAAGCAGGCACTCATGTCCAAACAACGGCTATGAATGAGAGTTTGATCCCTCCTACCTGTGAAAATGGGAATGAACTATCGGGAGATAATTCTCATAATACAAATTTATTACCTTCTAAGAGAAACAGAAATGAGTCAAATAATTTGGCTAATGATGAAAATATGGCAGGAGACTTCAATGAAATCCAAGGGGAATTTGATCTCCATTCTAATGTCAAAAAGCTTAAGCTGGATGCAAATTATACTGACCTATCTATAGAACAGAACTCAGTTCCTCAGCCTCATTGTGAGTCGTTAGAAAATCTTCCTGAAAGAGTTGTTGGAGTTAATTAAGGAGAAGGTTGTGATGTTGCAAACCAATCTCAAGATGCAGGCATGGAGGAAAGCCAGTTTCCAGAGGATGGCTGTTCAGAGAGGCTTGGACGGAATGGTGATCTTAATGATGATCAAATCAAGCATAATCAAACAGTGGTTGATCATATTCCTGATAAAATGCCTCAAGATACATCTGGGGATGAATCTATTCAAAATGTGTTAGTGGATGATGTCAATGTTACTGAACCAAGAACATCAACAGAGGCAGCCTTTTTGGAAACTCAGCAAAATGATAATGCAGATGAGTCCAAAGGTCAGACGGAGCCTTTGCATGAAGAAGAAATGTCAAGTGATAATGATGAATATCTGAATGAGAGAATTGATGTTGCCAAGAGGAAGAGTCATTTCTTCAGCTCCCAATGCTTCTTGGGTAATGATTTCCTGGTAGCAAGCAGCTTGACAGAACAAAACCTTTGTGTGAAATGTAACAAAGATGGTAAGTTGTTGGTTTGTAACACTAGTAATTGCCCATTGGTGGTTCACGAGAATTGCTTGGGTTTCCCTGTGAACTTTGATGAAACGGGAAATTTTTATTGTCCTTTTTGTGCATATTCTCTTGCAATTTCTGAATACCTGGAAGCTAAGAAAAAAGCCTCCATAGCAAGGAAGAGATTAGCTAAATTTTTTCATAAGAGTTTGGAGCAGCACCCGAAGGAACCTGCCAAGGAGTTGCACAGAAAAGAGAAAACTCATTCAAGACAAAATGGAAATAAGGAAATTTATGAGAACGGTCACTTGGGAGGGCGAGAACATAACCAAATGAAACAAAATGGCCAGCATGTGTATGATTTCAGTGATCATCTATGTCAGGAAAGTATTGGTAATAGGAATCAATCAGAGCCATGTTTCAATAACAATTTTCCTTGTAGAGAAGAAATGGCAAATGTAGTTAGTGCGACAGTTTGTGTTTCTAACAGAGAAAAGGTAGGGAAAAAGAATATGGTTAAAGAGTGCCCATCTGTAAAAGTGCTTGAAGAACAACAGGATCAAGCACCAGCTAATTGTAGGTCTGATGCTGATAATTTAGCATGTAGAGATACAGATGTAGCCCCTGTGGATCTGAGAGAAGCTGAAGGGGAAAACAATAAGTTCAATATTTCTAATTATTACATACGTGTCCGCAGGCAAGAGAGGCAGTAGTAAGTTTTTTATCCATAGTGCTTCATGACATTTCTAGTTCTAGACTTTTGTCTACCCTTAGACTTGATACTCTTAGAAACATAACGTAAAAATGGGAACCAAAATTGCTTGTAAGAATCATGCTATCTCTTATATTTGCACATGCATGCTTTTTTAAGTAGAAAGTTAAAAGTAGCACATCATATAGATGTAATTTTATTAACAGGTGATTTACATTTTTCTTATTCCAGTACATACCCTGCAATTCCTCAGTTGAGACGAAAACCAATTCCATGGACAGCTAAAGAAGAAGAGATGCTTAAGGTAAGTTGATATATAGGGTTAGGCTAAAGAGCCCCATTTTTTATACAAGTTTTGTCTATATATATATGTTGCTTCAAACAAACACAATGTACAACTAGGGATTTTCTTTCTTCTGCATGTTGTATTGTACATAAGATGATTGAATTTTTTGGTACAAATCTTTTGAAAGTTTGAAATTTAATGTCGTGTATTTTTGCTTTCAAAATTTAAGAATTGCATATAGTACTACATGTGTCGTGTGCTATATCATGCAGGCATTATAATTATTTAGATTATATCAGACTTGCGATTATAAATTTGGTTTTTCACACTATGAAATATGATCTGGAATTCATGGTTCATTGAGTGACAGCATTTCTTTCCATCATTGAAAAATTTTGTTTTTATTATGTATTGTTAAATATTAATATTGCTTCTACTTTTGCAGAAAGGGGTAAAGAGATTTACTACTAGTGTCGATGATAGAAATATTCCTTGGAAGATGATTTTAGAATTTGGTAGTTCCGTGTTTCTGAAAGGTCGTACGACCATAGACTTGAAGGATAAATGGAGAAACATGTGCAAAGGAAGTCCAAGAGCCAAATGAAATGTTGTCATTGCGGTCGGTTTTCTCATGTAAATACATTTTACTATCTTCTCTGCCTCTCTAATCTCATTTCATAGTGGACTGGTGATTAGTTGCTTCTGATGGTTAAACATCATGTCAATATAAATCGGATCTGATATAATGGTATCTAGTTACAACCTAAGAGGATGAGAGCTTGTAAAGACCTGTGAACATCACATTTTTTTCAGAGTATTTTTGTTGGTGAGGAAATCTTGTTAAGTGCATTGCTAGTCACCCAGTTCTTTCCCATGCAGCTCATATTGAATATTCCGTGTCAATTCTCTGAGTAATGTCCACTGTTTAATAACGAGCCTTGAATATTATTTCTTCTCCTTACAGGAGCAGTGATGAATAGTTTGCATTGATCACTTATATCTGAAAAACCTTGTGTAATGTAATCGGTGCAATATAAACGTCAAAGAAGAGCGAAAGGTAGATGAGTGATAGAGCCACTCAAACTTCAGAGCATCAAGCTTGCTGACTGTGAATATGCATTCCCTCTTTTTATCGGTTATAGCGTTTTCTGTGTACAGTTAGCAATTGCATGCAATGTCTGGGGAATACTGTGATTTTAACTAATGATGACAGGCATATTAGGTTACTGTTTAGATTACGAACGCAGAGCCAAACATAATTTACATACTATATGTTAATATATGCACGTTACAGTTTGACTATAGGCTCTTGCATAAAATATATCCATCCTAATCTAGCTGCAAATTCCTATATATTTTTATGTTAAACTTGGCTCACAGCATTTGGCTTTGTTTAAAGTGTACAACTAAACAGATTCCAATAAAGAACAAGTTTTATATCAGCAATAGTGTAAAAATAATAATTCAGGATTATTGTTTAAATGATTAACATTATATAACGGTTTAGATTAATGTCAAAATCACTTAGATGTAAATATCAAAATTTAGGGCACCAATTATATGGTAAAACTGGATTAACAGAGCCCACAGATTCTTGGTTCATACAAGAATCATGACAACCTGAACCATGCGTCTTTCCATTTACTTGCAATCTCTACTTAACCAACTCCAGAATTCCGGCCTTTTTTTACTGCAAATGATAAAACTATGCACAACTAGCTTCAGTTTTATAAGTATAAATTCAAAGACTTGATGGTTAAGGTCATGAAAAGTCATCTAGAAATGGCAGAAATTAAATGGGTTAACTTAGTATATTTAATTTTACTAAGCTCAGGAGTATGCCTCTCTTCTCAGAGAGAGCTTCCAGCTGTCAAAGAAGAAGAATCATATAAACAAGATAATAATATCGATGGTGAAGAAAAATGGGGCATTGGTGGTGGTATTGGTGGCGGCTTTGGTGGTGGCATTGGTGGTGGTATCGGCATTCCTGGTTTTATTATCGGTGGTGGTGCCAATATTGGTGGTGGTGCCCACGGTGGCATCGTTATTCCTGGTTTTAATATTGGTGGGGGTGTCAATGGTGGAGTTAGTGGTGATGGAGGCACTGTGGTGTCTGGCCTTGGTGACGACATTTTACGTGGTGTAAGTTTTGGCGGCGGTGTTGCTCGACCTTGTCATGTCTATTATGGGAAAGGGTTTCTGGTCTGTAAGTTGTTACGCCAGCCTCAATATTGGAATGGTAATGCCTTACGTGGAACTGGGCAGTCTTTCGATTTTGGTTCTAGTGCTCTTAATGAAAATGCCTCCATTAATGATTCAAAGCAAGACAACAATGAGCATGCTAGCAACCAAGAACAGGCTTATGAAAACAAGGGTAAAACTGCAGAAGCTGTAGCACCCAACTCTGGCTGGGCATATCAAAATAGAAACTAATGTACTTGATTGTATGATAAGGCATGCCTTATGTTTAATATGGAATAAGATCTTCTGAAGTCGGAATCAATTTCAGTTGGTTCAATTATATATGGTAATGGTACTATAGCTTTCCAGTTTATTAGAAAAGGTTACAACATTTCTTCAAGTTCTGTAGAGCGATGAAATCCGTTAATGACTAATTTTTTTTCTCAAAATTGCATTTAATTACTTACTAAAAGCCAAAGACAATCAATAGCAAACATAAACAACGTTCTGATAAAGGCATGCAATTACCAGATTTTGTCAAGGCACATAGCCACTCTGGTTTATCAGACAAGAACTCATAAACAAGTTCCATTTCAACTTTTGAAGGTTTTATAACACTAGTCTACAGAGTTCAGTTGGATTTCTCACCAGGCGACACATCATTCTGCCTCGATGACAGCGGCATCTGCCCAATTTGCAGCACTACCAGTGCGTGGAATGCTGCGAAGCCGCGTGAACATGTCCACCTGAAAAGTAACTCCACAAATTTGTCCATCGTCATCTTCACGCACAATTGCTCTAACTTTATGAAGTGGATGAACAAAGCTCATAAGCCCGGTTCCATTCATAAAAATGCATCCTGTGTAAACAAGTGAAAAACATTCTTCAGCAGTACATTGTTATGCTTCTCTGATTGTATAACCTGAAACCAGTTACCCCGGTTTCAGAAATTTCTAATTCAAACGAGCATCAATCAAGGAAAAGGTAAGAAAGAATATTAGAGCTAACCTGGAGGAAAAGGAGCCCAAGATTTTCCACAAGCTTCTCTAATAATGTCGGTGTCATTAGAACATATCAGGGACCCGTCGCCAGCCATTCCCCATTTGAAATCCACGCTACCATCACGGTCCTAGTTAACATTGTGAACAATAATTTAACAATGTTACATGTACAAAAACACTATTGTAAGAGTATGAGATTGAACTCACCCTGGTTGTGAAAAGAGTATGAGATTTAGCATCAAAGAGAACAAATGCAAATTTTCCTTCAAGATCTTTGACGACTTGATCAGGTGGATACGGTGCTCGATCCCTTAGGACCTTATAAGCTTCAATCAAAACCATTGCTTCTGTTGCTTGTCTTGAAAGACCATAGTGTCGCTTAAGTTCACACATGTTTTCTAGAGTCCCAATAAATATGCAAAAGATGTCATCCATGACAACGATAGACCTGATTAAATTCAAAACAAGCAAAGTTTCTTAATATGATGTTGAGAATGGGTTAATTTTCAGTAAGAAAGTTTGAGCTTGCCAGCTTTTCCTTTTAACATGCATATTTATGTTGAAAGTTAAATTTATTTTATTCTCGTATTTCCCGAGCTAAATTCAACTTCTTTGAGCTAGCAGTCTCACATATATCATTCATATTTAAGAGCAGTAAAGGCAAATATCAATTGGGCTTGCACTTCGAAATACCAGGACCGAAGTAGAAAATGACACAGCTATGCATGCATTAAAAACTGAACAAGATCGATTGGACTTCAATACCTAGGAAGCAATGGACTTTCATCTTCATGTGACAAAGCCATGAAATTCCCATTTGAGTGGTTGAACAGGGTTGACTCCGGCCATAGTGACTGAAAAATCTCCGCAATTTCTTGCCGGTTTTTAGAATTTGTCAACCCAGTAGAGGGAAGACTCAATTCCTCAGGTGGGTTGCCAATTGCTTTCTCGAACACAGCTAACATTTTTCCTGCAAATCTCAAGAGTGCTCCAGGCTTGTGCTAAGGCTAGAACTGTGTGTATATCTCAGAATAAATAATGTAAACTTATCTCTATATGTCCTAACCGAAACACAAATGCAGTTAGCAAACTTACAAGAGTCTTGCGTGGGATTATGCATGTGGCAGCTCTAAGTTCTGTCTTGTCATACGTGTATGACATGTAGCTAAAGTAAAGGGTAACGTACAAGGATAGAGCCAACATGTTTTGCTTTATCTTCCGGTGGACTCACCAGTCTGTTGAGCTTTCCAATAAATAGAAATGATTGAACTATTCAGAAAAGTCCAAGGTGACATCTGGATGGATGATGAAGCATGTGAGCATTGCTTTCCTACACCCAAGTTCAAATTTTAAAAGGGACACCCCCCTTTCCAAAAGAAGACTACGAAAAACAGGAGTTATTTAATCCCATTCACATACAAATCAAAATTGGCCAAGTCAGCCAAAGATTGATAAAGAACCTAAATCATAAACACATTATTCATACCAATACAAGCCCATTTGATGAGATAATCATACATATTTTACTTGATATAAGCAACTGTACAACCATAATTCATTGGACTTTCTGGTTCATACTTGGTCACGCGTTGATGACTTCTCAGTATCTCCAGTGCACGTTCTTTAACAACCCCGGTGCCCATACCATGTACAACAAAGAGAATTGAACGTGAGTCTGTTGCAGAGATGGCCATATCGAGGTGGTGAGCAGCTTCTTCTACTCGCATTCCACGGAGATCCACAGTATTTTTGGATGTTTGAACCCGGGGGCCATAAGGTGCCTCTTCATCATTGCTTCCCATTGAATGATTCTGGAACTCATTGCTCTGGTATGCCTAACATAATTTCAGCTTATCATAGTAAGCATTGCAGGATAAAGATAGAAAAATTACCCGAAAATGGCACAAATGGAACTATCTTTATGCTAGTTAAAACTAGTATAACTAAATATCTAAGTGAAGGGAGGAGCCTTTATTTACTAAATCCATGTGCTACAGTTATTAAATGCATATGTCCCAAGGTTACACGTTAAAATCACACACAGATAAAAAAATGATCACATCAATGTATTGGGTAATAAAGTGTATCAAAAAAATCAAGTTCTTTTATCTGTTCGTGGTCTTAACGTGTGCCTTAAGGACACACCTTAAGACAAGTCATAAAAGAATCTACAAAACTGCTAAAGGTTCGCATTGTACTGAGAATAAAATTATGCCATGAAGTTCCAATGATGCACCACATGTCATAGCAGAATTTAGAAGAACGAGAGAATGAAAACAAGCCATAGAGATCTACTGAAGTCTGAGGGGTGGAATGAAAACAATGCCAGTGAGATTCAATGAAACCTACATATATATGAATTTACCATAATTCTGACCATCAAAAAGCCATGTTTCACCAGCAACAGATTTGTGGAAAATACAGACCAAGTAGAAAAACAACATGAATGAAGGAAAAAATCTTTACACAGCAAGGGTGTTGGTGGAATTTCAGATAAGTGTTTTGCACAACTACAGTAATAAGTTGACAATGACATGAAATTATCATCTTCATATGGAAGAAAACATAAGGGGCTGGAAAATGTGAAGATATAGAAAGACGTTAAAACCCATTTCAAAGTCAGCTTGAGAAACCAGTCATCCAATCTATCAAACCTTGGGATGTAAACTAGATGGATTACTTATCCAATAGGAAATAGGTACTCTAATTCATGGTCAACGTATTCTTCCAAAAAAGAAGACTTAACATAAGAGAAACAAATTAAGCAACCAAAATAATGTCTCGACTTTTCTAGAGAACTATACATATTTTTAGAGCTTGAATACAATTATTGGGCCCTTATTAATTTAAGCTTTTGTGTCAAGTAAAAAACTGATCATACCTGCTTTTTCAAATGTGGGGTGGAGGTAGTTGCAGCATTTCTTTTGTTACTGGGAATAGGCTTAATGTTGTTTTTCTTCACACGAACCCTTATTTTACCATATTGGACTAAGATGGTCTCATCATCTCCAGGTGCTTCAACTACAGTAGCCAATTTATCTCCCAAGCCATTCACATGCACTTGCTCCCCAAATTTGGGTGTAAATGAAATGGTAGTTTTTTCACTGACAAAGACATCATCGGCGGGGCGGTGAGCTTCAACAATTGATGCAATTGCAGATTCTGATTTTTTGATCAAAGAATTAAACTGATCAACACTGGCAGTTTTGAGTTGGTTTTCAAACTCCTGGACCACAGTTTCTATCTTTGACTTTGCAGCATTTAGTTCTTGCTGGACCTGTTGTGTTTCCTTTGCCCTGAGAACTGCCTCACGTCTATCTATATCTTTTGCCTCATCTTGAATCTACAACCACAAATTAAAAAAGGGATAGGAAAAGAGATAGAAACATTAAATCACCATAATAATCTGAAAACTGCAAGGAAAATCTTTTGCCCTCAGAATCCAAAGTAACTAAATAGACACTGAAAATTAATGATGAGAATTTGTGAAGACTTTATTTATAAAATATCTGCATGGCCTAGATTTCTTGAGTTCCATCTTGTTTTCAAAACCATATCCCTCACAAAAGCAGATGAAATATATGCTCCTACTCATGTGAAATAATTTGGGCAGCTCATAAAATCCGCTTTTGACCAAGCAGATTGGAAGTTTAGCAAAAATCTTTTAAGAATAAGCAACAATAGAACTTAAACATGGAATCTAGATACAAAGATGAAGGCCAAAATAAAAAAATGGGATCAATGCTCAGTTGTTTGTCTGGTTGTCAACCGTCAAGGTCAGCAGGCAGAGCAAGCCCAAGTTCACAGGGTAAGTTATGCATAATAACTTGGCAATTTAATACTCCCAGTTGGCTCATGTGATAAAGAATCAATCATTTCCAATGCCCAGAACCTAATAAAACTGAATTGAGGTTTCAGATTTAATCTTAACCCTATGTACAAATTCAAAGAAAATCAATATATAAGGAATGTCAAAAAAGAAATAAAAGCATGTTGTTCGGGACTAAAAATTTGTCAAAACTATACCTCATGGTAAAGATCCATAATTTCTACATGAAGAGATGCAGCTCTCCTGGCCTGACTTTCTAATTTGCTTCTTTCCTCCATTAATGATTGATACAGCACACCTTTCCACTGCTCCTGCTCTTCTGGCCTTAACCTCTCCACCCACTCTTTTGCACGTTCAATTATATTTCTATCAAAACCAATTGTTTTAGCAATAGTCAGTGCATTTGAATCACCACGACTTCCCCAAAGAATTCGATAAGTAGGTTGTAGAGTTTCCATTGAAAATTCCATGGCAGCATTCTCAAACTGAGAATCTTTGTCTTTCAGACAGCTTAAATCAGCATAATGAGTAGTAACAATAGCTAAACCAACACGATCTTTCAGATACTGCAGGATACCGGTAGCCAGAGCTACACCTTCCGAAGGATCAGTTCCACTTCCAATTTCATCAATGAGGACAAGTGATTCTCTTGAAACAACTTCCATGATTTCAATAATCCTTGATATATGCCCGCTGAAAGTCGAGAGATTTTGTTCAAGAGACTTCAAACAAAGAAGACAGAGTTAGAACAAGCTACAAAAAGAAAACCCTAAGAAATTATCTGTTATAACAAGGTAAAATGCTACCTGATGATCCCCAATATCTGCAAGAACAAGATCAAACCATGGAAGCCTTGGGTTGTTCTTAGAAGGCAAAAACATGCCAGCCTTTGACATAAGAGATGCCAGGCCCAGAGTTTTCATTGAAGCAGTTTTCCCTCCTGTATTAGGTCCTGAGATCACAACTACTCTGGTCCCATGCTTAACTTTTATGTCTATTGGTATAGGAAAATCAGAAACACCTTTTGACAAACTTCCAATATTCGTTACACCATTTGTCACTTCCAACAGGGCTGGATTTCTAGAGTTGGGAGAAACAACAGGTGTTAAAGGGGAAGCAAGGAGCAGTGGATGTTTAATACCTTCAATGTTTACTGATAAAGAACAATTGTTTCCACAGGAATTAAAACCCTCATGATTCTCTGAACTTAAAACTGGACAGACCCCATTCATCCACTGAGCATACCCAGCTCTTGCAAAAGCAAGATCAACTTCTAGAACTCTATCGAGTAAATATTTTATCTCAATTTCAGATTTCGCTATTTCCGATGTAAGCAGGCTTAGAATGGCCATCTCCTCGGCTTTCTCAGAGTTTGAAAGCCTTACTTCCTTATTGTTCAACTCCACCGCATCTTTGGGTTCCATAAAGTATGTTGCACCAGAACTACTAACATTTAGAATTGCACCATCTGGAAGCAAATACTTGAGAGAAGCCCTAATACCCACACACATCCTAGAACGACGCTTGGTTATTAGAGGCTTGTCAATGCCACCAGCCTGATAAATTTTAGCTGATACGTCCTTCAATAAAGAATCCAGATTTTGCATGTTCCTTTTCCTTTCTGCCCTAATAACCTCTAAATCCTCACTAGCTCTGTCAAGGATAATTGAAAGATTGCAGTCAATGCAAAATCCTATTTTTTGCTCTAACCCCGTCTGAAAATTGCAACCCTTGAGTATCTCAAGCAGAGGAGAATACCTGTTCAGAATACAATCAGATAGATGAGACCACATGAAACTGCTCTTCGTTACTAAATTGGATTTCATGAAGCCAGCTTTTTGTTCTAGTTTTTTTTAAAAAAAAAAAAAGAAATAACAATGCACTCCTTATGCAACAGTACCTTCAAAATGATTTTCCAGGCCATATTGAGACACAAGAATCCATCACTATTGTAAGACCTATGCCTCTCTCCATCTAGTGTCAAGCAAAAAAGATGACCTATCCACAAATGCATTAGATATATTACTTACACAAGATCATTTTACAATAAGGCCTTCAAAGCACACGATGCCTAATACAAAAAATTATATCCCTAGCATATGAACGCGCTGAATTAAGTAGTTGTCTATCATCTCAAACATAAAGAACATTAAAATGTTACCTTTTTTCAGTCTTAATTAATTCTAGCAAAATACTTAACAATCTAAATAGAAATTTTGAGCAATAAACTCTTTCCAGAAGAAAAAGAATATACCATTTTCCAATCAGTTAAAGCCTACTTGATATGCATTACAACAGAGGTCCACCATATTTCTATTTCTTGCTAGATCACACATCTTTTCTGTTAACCCAAAAATCTCGCAAACATGCTTAGCAAACTTAAGTTAAAAATTAAGACTCCCTCCAAAAGTTACAATCTTTGGAAAGTTAGAAACTCATCAAACACTAGACTAATGCCTCAACCATTTAATTGGACTAGTTCGTCAAATAGTCAATTAGCAAAACCTTCAGACACCAGAACCATTGAAAACCCATAATTCTAACATTTCTTCATACGGGGGAACCATTGAAAACCCATAATTCTAACATTTCTTCATACGGGGTATAATTTAAATAATCTAAAACACAAAAATTACTTACTCTTTCTGTACAAATATTTCTCTCCGTTGAGGCCATAAACTTGACACTAATCAACCAACAATTTATACATTTTAAATGTGAAACAATAACAATAATTAAAAAGATGAAGACAAAGACTATGATATTAATACCTCTCCGAAGAATCTCCATTCAGAGCCGTTGCCTTCTTTAGCTTCTCCCACACGGCACTGACCTCTCTCAGTGTCCTTCTAACAGCACAAATTTCACTCAGAGAAAGCAACTGACCCGAAACAGCGGAATTTATAATTCTGGAGATGTCTTCGATTTTAGACAAATCGATCTGCTGAGATTGCATGATCGCCAGGGCGGCCGAAGTCTGATTCAGAAGATTCTGGCTCTGGTCTGGGGATTTGCCGAAGGGGATTCGGGCCTCTCGGGCGACGGAAAGGCCCATGGAGGTCTGTGTGAAGGAGGAGAGTTGGTGGCAAAGCGTGGGCCATTCCAGGCTTCTGAGGGTTTCTTGTTGGAGAGATTCAGAGGCGCTGGGTTTGGGCGAGTTCGCGAGTGCAAGAGTGGTGGATTTGCAGATAAGCGTGTGGTTGTGATGACGAAAGAGGATTGGAGGGTTTTGGAGGGAGAGAAAGTGATTGGAGAGTTGCATTGGAAGAGCAGTGGAGATTGGAGAAAGCTGTAGTTTCCGCTATATTGTGTCTGTCTTATCCATTTCAGTTCGAAGGGTCGCACGGCTCTGTGTTACTGTTACTGACGTGGCACCATCTGGGTTACGAACCTATGAATTATGATTGGTAGAGAATGCCAACAAAATTAAGGGCTCCGCTTTGGTTCAAGATTGGGAATACTACTCTTGGTATTCCCAAAAAAGTTAAACAGTAAAATACTCAAAATCTCTCATTTTTGGGAATATTATTTTTAATATTATTTAATTTTTTTTAAACCCTCTAAATTTGTTAATTTAATTAAATACCTCTAAATATTTTTTTTTAAATTACAAAAACACCCCAACAATCCATATTTACCAGATTTCGGCCCCCACTACCAGAAAATGGCCAGAATTTGGTAGGATGGCGCACTACCGGCTGAATCTGGCCGGTAGTGCGCCAATCTAGCCTTTTTCGGCCAGATCCACCGTGGATCTGGCCGGAAAAGACCAGATCTAAGGCCAAAGATCTGGCCGTTGACGGCCAGATCTTTGGCCGTAACACTCGGTCACGACGGCCAACAAACGGTCGTCGTTGACCATCAACGACCACCGTTTGTTGGCCGTTGTTGAGAGCAAATACGGCCAGATCTGGCCTTTTCCGGCCAGATCCACCGTGGATCTGGCCAGAAAAGGCCATAGCGACGCATGACTGACAAGATCCAACCGGTCATGCGCCCATAAGGCGACTCCGGCCATCTCCGGTGGTGGTCGCTGGCTGGGGGTGTTTGAGGGTGGGTTAGGGGTATTTTTGTTAACTTTTAATGTTTTATTATAGGGGGTATTTTGTAAAAAAACAAACATAAAAGGTATTTTATTAATTTATAAATTCTACATCGTAATACCCGCCCAATTCAACTTTTTTTTTAACTTTTTTCAAAAAACTTTTCCCAAAACCCCCAAATTTTGAACCAAACGAAGCCAAGATGAAAGAAATTCACGAATTCAATTCTGGAACTTTTTCAATATCACGGGTATTAATAAATTAACCAAATTTTAGAAACTGGATAATTTTAGGCGAATCTTTAATCCAAATTGGCATAAACTAACCCATACTAATTTCCGTGAAATCCAATTCGTCTTTCTTCCAACGGAATACATTGATAAAATCAAATAAAGTTATTTTGGTTTATGTTTATAATCTAATTTTATAATCTTCATCTCCGATGTGATAATTTGTAATTAGTAGGTGAGACTCTTAATACGTAGATAAAACTTATTTATGAATAGATTAATTACAAACTACCATATGGAGATTGTGATAGAAAGTTGTAAGATTGAGTCGTGGAGTTAACCATACTTTTAAGCAATACCTATATGACCTCTCATGTTATGTGTTGGGCTGTCCACCTAAGTGTGGGCTTTAACAGAATTGGCTTGCAAGCCCAAAGCCCAAAACAAGTAAACGAAAAAACAACACACAAAAGCAAATTTACCTTCTGAAAAGTGCAGCCCCTCAGTGTTGAAAGGAAGAGTGTAAAAGAAGAGAGAAAATGGGGTTTTTTGGGGGGCTTTAGGAGCTCAAATCCAACGGTGAAACTTTCTCTGATTTCTATGAAATTTCAGTATGTTGTTGATGGTAATCCGAGCTTTACATCAAACGGTTTGCATCGTCAACTCTTCTCCTATTTTGTTTTGTTGTTGAGAAACCCAAATTTTGCGTGGATGTACTTGTTAGGTGTATGCCCCTAGGAAAGAAACTTGCTATAACCCGTTTATTTGGTAGTGAAAGTTTTGTATGTGTGGTTTACATCACATCGTGGTATTTCATGTTGATTTGGTTGTGTTTGTCTTGGTTTATTTGGTGATATTGAACAAGAGGAAAAAAAGATTGATTGAGTTTTTCAAATTTATAAATTTAAATGCATTTAACTTCATTTACTGATAGAGGTACAAGTCATTTATGATGAGATGTCAGAGATTACTGACGGCTCATCCACATCCTCCACTGAAACTGACAATTATAAACACTGCACTATCTTGATCCATGGCTTTCTTCCAAGCCTTAGTATTGGATAGTGATGATCTTTACTTCACTTTTCATTATATCATTCAACCTCCCTCTCCCTCCATTCCTCTTATTGGTGATCGTGATGGGAAGTTTGGATTTGGAACGTGGAGATGTTCTGAAGAGATCATACAAACCAGAGGGTGAGGAAAACATAAAACCAGAGAAAGAAAACAAACAAAAGATGAAGTAATGGGAATTACTCCTGAGTTCACTTGGCTAGGATTGGTACACCACAGGCAGCGGGAGCATGTCCTCCTTCTTTATAGACAAGATTTCCTCTAACAAATGTGCCCAATACTTTTCCAGAGAGTCTTCTTCCGAGGTACGCAGAGATTTGCTAAATAGAATGTGATTCCAACATTAGAAAACCCATATTCAAATTTTCAATATGGAATTTAAATGCAATAATTTTCTTATTGAAAATATATGAAAATCTTACAATAATATGTTTAGTCCAAATGAGTTACAATATTTTTTAAAACATTTTTTAAAATTAATCCCAAAATTTAAAAAAATGTCAGTTTTTTTTTTTTTTTTTGAAGTCAGAATAATTTAATAAACATATTTTAAAATATTAAATACATATTGAAATATTATTTTGGATTAAAACCAAATGGGCCCTTAAAAGATACCTGCACAAGAATAGGATTAATAAAACTGAGTACATATTAAGGAGATACTGTATCTTTTAATAGGAATTTACTTAGATTCAGAAGTATCCCCACTCTAAGGTAGAATTCCAAGCATACCCTTCAAAATTTGGCATTTTGAACTTAGAGAGCTTTGAATGGTTTCTATATCTAGATTTTCATTTAACAATTTTGAAATATAGAAGTATACAAAGTGAGATTAGATGTCTATATCTAGAGTTTTATTTAACAATTTTGAAATATATAATTTTAGTGGATAGATTATCATTTTTTAGGTATAGTCTTAGCCCTTAGTTTTACCCATTTATTTGTATAAACATCACAAAAATTGCTGCTAATGTCAATGTACGAATTCCTTCTGTTTCTCACCGCCATACCCATGGTACGGGGGCAGAAATTTGATGTTAGAATTGCATCTTAAGATGCTATACACAAAACAGTACAAGGGGGAAAATAAGACACAAAGGAAACAATGAATAACTATGTTGAGAAAAAATTTATGAAACACTTACTGGATGTTTAATGTAAATAGGATGGTCATCGTTGAGGTCAAACTCCATTTCAGGTTCCCATACAACAATGTCAGCATGGTTTCCAATTGCAATGGTCCCCTGCAAAATGTATTTCAAATTAATGTGACATGATCCATTAACAAAATTGATGAAAAGATAAGTTCAGATAATTTTGCAAACCTTGGAATGTTGTGCAGCAAGCTTGGCAGGCCTCTCACTCCACCATGAAGCTAATTGCTCTAAAGTTACTCCATATTTTTGCCCATATGACCAAGTCACTGGAAGAACAAACTGCAGATAATCTCGAAATAATGCCCATAGTGTCCAAAATCAGTGGCAAAATTACAATAACAATTCATATGATTTTATTCCTTGCACTAAAAAACATACCTGCAAAGATGAGATACCGCCCCAAGCTCTTAAAAAGTCACCATCATTAAGGAGTTTAAGTTCTGGCTCGGTTGGTGAATGATCTGAACTTAGCATATCAATCTGTCCTTCCTGTAACAAAAATTTAAAATCAGGGATGAGAGAGGAAACCATGATATATATATATATATATATATGAATATCTAAGTACCATTAGAGCCTCCCATAATTTTTCTCTGTTTGCTCCATCTCGAATGGGTGGAGCACATTTAAAACGTGTGTCTCCATCCGGAATCTCTTCAGCTGAGAAAGCTAAGTAATGGGGGCATGTCTCAACAGTTATGCTGTCACCATTGTTTCTTGCTTCCTGCATAGAAAAAGAATAAAAAAGATATGAAACGAAAACAACTGAAAAGGATAGATAATATAGTTAAGAAACGAAAACAAAGAGGATGGATAAACAATCTCAGTTATGTTCCTCTCAGTAAAATCAGATAAACTGACAGCTGAGATCATCTATGTAAAAGGAACATATTGCAGAAAATTTATCAACAACCATCAAAAGAGATTTTAATAGATACCTTTATAAGATCTAAGGAAGAACTAGCATCAGATAGATGAACAATGTGAAGATGAGCTCCCTCTGCAGGGCCACCAGACCTTGTGTCCTTTGTTATTGTCAAGAGTTCTTTGATAGCTGCCTCTTCCCTGTTTGGGAGGTCAAGGAAAGCATAACTTATGTAAAATGACAAAACCAGAAATCAAAGCAATGAGAAATATATTAGATTCCTATGAAAAACACCACAGCAGATCTGATTCTCGCTGGCTTTCAAGGAAAAAGTGGTACTAAACAACTTTTCTTTTTTCAAAGAATCATAACTTAATGAAAATGTGTATAAAGTACTTGAAATTAAAAGGAGTTAATCTTACCATGAAGGCGGCCTAGACTTCAAATAGGTTGAATTAGATCGAGCATCATTTTTACCATGTGCAACTTCTAAGTGACTTTCAGAGTCTTGCTGAATCTCAGCATGTACAAGTAAAGGCCTTTTGTATCTTGCCAATACAGATAGGCCTTCCTGGAAGAACCAAATTTAGAAAACAAAGAGAACAAACTAAATTATATTAACATTACAAAGACTGCTATCTAATTCATATGGAAACTCAGCTTTCTCGTGCATCAGCAAACAAACCTTAATATGACTAGCATTTGTCATAGGAAAGTCATTGATCCCTGAAGGACACATAAAAGACTACAAAATAGAAATAGGAAAGCTGTTAGATGATAAATTCAATATTAAACAACATAGAGGAACATTTACTAGGGAAATCGGTTAGTTTAAATCAATATAAATAATACTACACGCACATACAACCTAATGACATTGACATTGTTGAATTAGTAAACCGACAAGTAACTCGATCTGTAAATAATTGTAAACTCATAGAAGTTTGTACTATATGGTCATTGCTTGAATTTAGAGCAACATTAATGGAATCTGTATTAGGAGTACATGTATCAGAAATTTAAGCTGCAAAACATGTTCTAATGCAACTGATATACTATTCTATGCATGTAACAAGGAAAAATAATTCATTAAAGTTGTTCCTTAGATAGTTACCTTCAATCCAAGGGCACCAGCATTGAGGAGAGCTTCTAGAGCAGTTGCATTGAAAGCATTTTCTGGAACCAGGCCTCCCCAGAAACCTGTTTATATAGCATGGTTAACAAACAGAAATTTTTCATAAATCAGTTGGCTACAGAATAGTTTCAAGATCATACCAACATCAACATAGATATTCTTCTTGGCAGCCTCAATCTATAACACCAACGCCAACAACATTATGATACAGAGTAGTAGTTAGTCATGTGTGGTACAACTGCTATCAAAAGAAAACTACAATGAAACTTTAAATTCATAAGAACCAATATATTGACAATTAAAACAGAGTGATTAACTCTTACTCAACTCTTCATACCTTGAGTTTCAGAGTTTCTGTAGAAATAGTTGAGGGATAACTATTTAGGGGCATGTCAATCAATGTAGTTATACCACCTGAAGAAACATAAGATACAGAAAATTTGTTGGAAAACAGTAATTTCATTTTCACAGGTAGGTAATAAATACAAGAATAATAGCTTACCAGCAGTAGCCGCTCTAGTCCCTGAAGGAAATCCTTCCCATTCAACTCTTCCAGGATCATCAAGATGCGAATGCCTGTCATGGACATCGCCAAATAAAGAAACTTTATCTCATATTTAGCACTCATAAATCTGATATGTTTAATTCTTACTTATAACGAAGATAGTTTTGCATGGCTAAGCAAAATCCAGAAATTGGAATGTTCAACTTTTAATATTAACGAAACACCTGAATTTTTTGAGTTATAATGCATTTGTCAAGCTGTCAGTTAAGCTCGACGAAGAAATCCTTACTTTTTTGTTTTCATCTGCTAAAACATATACATAAAGGGGATAATTTTCAAGTCTTACACATCAATCAAGCCAGGCATGATAACAGCCTCTCCATAATCAATTACTGGTACCGTCTTGGACTTCTTACGCCAATCCTCTGCCTTAACAATGGATATGATATTGCCATCCTTTATTTCAACTGTTTATTCTCAAGTTTGAAAATTAATATCAATTAATTAGGTCGTGATAGATAAACAAAAAATTATTTATAGAATTGATATGTTAATCACTTTAACATGTTCTTCCTATCTTATCAAACAAACCAAGTCAATTTCACTTCTGCTTATGAGCTAAATTTAGTTGTTTATTTATTTTTTTAACTTAGGAAAACAAATATGAAGTATAAAATCATTAAAATCTAGTTAAAAATCAAATAAAAGACACAAAATTACCTGCACCAGATATAACCCCTTGTGGCGTGACCACCCGCTTGCCGGTCATCCAGTAGTGGTCATAAGGAAGAAGACTACACACACTTTGAGACAGCTGCAACATCAATTAAAATAAACTATAAATTAAATGAGAATTCATCGTTATGAACCCGAGCGCTGGATTCAAATTTTTTCTGTAGCAAGTAACTCTGTACACAAACAGAACAAGAAACAAACTATGAAATGCTCTGTTGGAATTAAAATTGAAATATACAGTCTATAAAATAAATAAATAACTGTTTTTTTGTTCAGTTATTTTCCCCTAATCTTTTATTTCTTCCATTTTCTCACCAACCAAATAGAACATCCTTCACAGACTGAAAATACTAAATTGACAAACACATGCAAAAACAGAAAGTTAACATAATCGTTATCAGACCTCGGAAGATTCTCGAAAGTAGAGTAAAATCAATTAAAATAAACTAGAATTAATTGAGGATCCTCGTTATAAACTTAAGCACTGGATTCAAATTTTGGCAGTTAAAAATAACTCTGTCTACAAAAAGAACCAGAAACAAACGATGTCCACTATTTGGAATTGAAATTGAAATCTACAGTCTATGAAAATCAAAGTTATATAATTTCCTTCATTTTCTCACCAACCAAACAGAACATCCTTCACAGAAAATGAAATTACTACATTAACAAACGCATGCATAGACGGAAAGATAAACGGTGTCGTTATCAGACCTCGGAAGATTCACTAAAGTACAGTAACACCAATTAAAAAATAAACTAGAAATTAATTGAGAATTCATCATTACAAACTTGAGCGGTGGATTCAAATTTTGGCTGAAGAAAGTAACTCCGAACACAAACAGAACCAGAAACAAACCATGAATACTCTATTTGGAATAAAAAACGAAATATAGAATATATAAAATCAAAGTTATGTTTTCCTCCATTTTCTCGCCTACCAAACAGAACATCCTTCGCATAAAATGAAAATACTACATTAACAAACACATGCAAAGACGGAAAGTTAAACGGTATCGTTCTCAGACCTCGGAAGATTCACGAAAACAAAGTAACAAACTATAAATAGTCCGTGTGAAATTGGAATTGAATAGGATCTATAAAATCGAAGTTATATTTTCCTCCATTTTTTCACTAACCAAACAGAAGATCCTTCACAGAAAACGAAAACAGTACATTAACAAACACATGCAAAGACAGAAAGTTAGACGGCGTCGTTAAAAGACCTCGGAAGATTCACGAAAGTAGAGCAAGAAGAGAAAAGAAGCGACGAGTGTCAACACAGGAAACAGCCTCCATTGAAGATTCTCCATTTCTCTTTCTCTCTCTCTTTCTTTCACGCCGAGTGTGTGTGTGCAACCGTCTCAATTGTTTCCCTTTCTATAGGAAAAGTGGACCAATAAGATTGGTTATTTCCGGTCCATGCTGATTCATGAACGTATCCAAACAAAACGTATTGGAATCCAGAGGAACCCTGTTTTTTCTAAATGTGGCAGCAAAATTACTGCCCACTTGCGCTTGTTGGAGAGTGGATCATTGTCCACTCACGTGTTGTCGATATGGTAAATCCATCATGATTCCGATAGGTTCGTGTGTTTATGTATTTTTTTATAGGTTGTGGTGATTAAAGAATGAGTAAGATCTTAGTCTTGGTAGATGGCGGGGATAATGGAGAAGATTCGTTCGGATTCGTTGAAGGACCAGTCATTATCTGACACGTGGACCGAATCCTAAGAGAATCTTAAAGAGGAAAGGAATTATAAATTATTAATACGTAATAAACAAC
Organism: Pistacia vera; assembly: GCF_008641045.1. Taxonomy (NCBI): domain Eukaryota; kingdom Viridiplantae; phylum Streptophyta; class Magnoliopsida; order Sapindales; family Anacardiaceae; genus Pistacia; species Pistacia vera. The sequence goes on along the minus strand of NW_022196136.1, from coordinate 2,118,076 downwards.
ACATAGACCCTTCACGTATATGAAAGTAACACTTACCTCCTCAAACATTTTCAAAAATATTTATCAACTCCCGATACAATTTTGTCTTTTCATGCCACAAGGGAGCTGATGACCTCACCCATAAAACAAATTATTAATTTCACTTAGTTTTCTATTTTGACCAAGTTAATATTTGTAGATTCCGCTCTACTCACTTATTTGTATATCAAAAAGCCAAAAAAAAATTGGCTTTTATCTAAATACTAAAACATCTGAATTAATAATATTTTTATTTATTCATTATGTTGTTCCTATTAAATTTATATATAATTTTATTTCTTTCAAAAACTTTTGCATTATATATTTTTGTCTTCTTTATTTATCATAGCTGCACAAATCAAAATCAACCATCAAATGCAGTCAACTTGCTTGGAACAATTGATAAAAAATGTTTGATTTATCTGAATTGCTATTAGGGGTGGACCACTTGAAGGTTTACCCAATCGTTAACTTCAGGGTCTGGAGAGATTAGTCGAGAAACACGCAAGCTATTTTAAACACTCCCGATCACAAAAAAAAAAATAAATAAATAAATAAACCAAATATTCATACAACAATTACAATACCAAATTGAAAATTAACTATTTTAAGGATCCAACTAATTTATATTGACTAGTTAGATTGATGCATGTGAATAATTGAGATTACATCTAAATATGGTATTTTTCAAAGTGCATTAATTATGCAAATTGTATTGAATCCCAACCACGATGCTTTTATCCAATGGCCTTAAACTTGTGTTATATATATAGTATCATTATAATGTATTAAAAAAATGTTTTCTTTTCAAAAGATATAATATGGAATTATTTTAATTAATTCCACTACAAATAATTCCTCTTTCCCCCTATTTTTCCCGTTGTTTTATGTGAAATTATCCATGAATTTGAAGTCAAATTTGTAACAGTTGCACTTTATGTGAATAAAGAGCAAAATGATTACTTTAACCGCTCAAATACATTATAAACATTTGTCAACACGAACGAGAACCTGTGATGTGATTGATACTATTTAAAATGTAAAGGAGGTAAGTGTCAACTTCAAAGACATAAAGGGCCTAACTGTTATTTTATGAAAGATTCTTGATGTTTTGTGTTTAGACACTAATGAATGAATCTGAATAATATAAAAGGAATCAAAAAGGTTATCATTTCAAATTCTCTATAGTGTCCTAGTTTGAAAAGTAATTTAAAGCATGATCGCTTTGTGATTGTGATTTTACATATCTCTAACTTTTTATAATATTTCAAAAGTGGCGGCTTATTTTAAGACAAAAACCATATACTGTAGTATCCTTATTATATAACTATTATGGGATCAATTAATATAATGGCTACTCACAATTATTAAAAACAATTTCATAACCCATTACTAATTATCCTTTAATAATAATGTAATTATTTTTTTGTCTTCATAAAATTGATAATGTTATTAATCAGAGCATTGGTATGAAATACTAAAAAATTAAAAAAAAAAAGAAAAAAGCTAATAATCAATTTGATTTGTCCGTTAAAAAATAATAATTATTAAACCTTTTTTTGTGATTATAAAAGAACTATTTTCCGTTAAAGTGAAATTGAAATATTATAACCAATTCTAAGTGGTTTAGTGGTTTTATAGGAACTCTTGAATGTATTACTAAAACTGTTCTGAATTTGAGTCCTTCATCGATTGCTAATAGAGGTGGCAAATGAAATTGTTACTTAATTGGTAGTTTCAGAGTTCTAAAAAATTAATTGAGATACACGTAAACCGAATGAAATTGTTACTTAATTGGTAGTTTCAGAGTTCTAAAAATTTAATTGAGATGCATGTAAACCGGGTTAGACACCATTAGACTCAAATAACAAGTATGAAAATGAAAATCGTAGATTATGACATGATATGTGTATATTCTTGTTTATAAACTTTGATCCGAACAGGCACGTAGCCATATAGTGGTTTGTGGGTTCAATTGAACTTTTCAAAAATTTCAAAAAAGTATAATAATTTATAGATTTTACAATTTTAACTATATTTAACTTCATGTTAATCCCATAAAATAAATTATTAATTAATATTTTTTAAACTTTTCTCTTTTCTTTATTTTCTCTCTTTTCCTCTTATATTATATTTTTCCTTTGGTTGGATACTCAAGAAATGTTATTCCTTTAGGTTACAAGATAAGATGATACTAATTTTATTTTTATTTGTTTACTTAAAATTAATTCTTTTTTTTTTTTTTAGTTTTCTTAATTAATGAAATATCATAAGTTATGAGTTTTTCTTGAGTTTAAAATAATTCCTAGATTTTGATATGGGTTTTGATTTAATCTTATTTATGTTGGGGTATGGGTTAATTAATTGCTGTTTTAAGTTGGGTTTGATAAATTGTGGTTCGTTATTTAGTTAATTTTGAATATGGTTTAAAGAATTGATGAAACCCTAAGTTTTAGAGATTTGGGGATTTTGTTTAATTTCGATATATTGGTTAGTTGCTTGATATTTAGAGTTGGATCTGATAAGTTTTTATGGGTTTATAAGTTGAATTTTATTGGCTTAGTAGAAATTGTTTGAAAAACCTAAGTTATGAGTTGAATTTTGATAACTTTGTGTTGTTTTTTAATTGTAATTGCAAATAAATTGTATTTTTGATAATAAAAATTCTTTTATTTTTTTTAGTTATGGACAAGTTTTTTACTGAAAGAAAGTTTTCTAATGAAGAACTATAATTGAACAAAACATAAGGCGTCAAGATAGTCTTCACAATGAGCCTATGGAATCTAGTTCAAGACAAACATATGTAGGGTTGTTCAAATCTGGATATCCGATCCGAATGGCTTTATTTCTGATCCTATCCGAATTTTTGGATCAGGATATATCCTGATCCGTATCTGATCTGAAATATGTGGATATCCGGTTTTTCGGATATCCGATTTTTCGGATCGGATAACTGGATATCCGAAATCTATCCGAATTTTTGAAAATTCTTATTAAAAAATTAAAATCAAATAATTCTTCTAATAAAATTGAAAATACAATGCATGATTATCCACAAATTAATCCACAAGTTGTTTAATGCCAACTTAACAAAGAGTCTATTACCCAAATTACAATTACAAATTTAATAAAAAGACAAACAAAATAGCCAACTTAATACTAATACATTTTTTTTTTATCTTCATGCCAACTTCATCACACCCACTTCACTCTATTTCCTTCCTGGACTGAAGTGCGAGCAAGGTTCTTCATTCTCAAGTTAAAGCTACCTATAATTTACAAAATACAAACTTTAAGTTTAGAATTATGCTTCTTTAATTATTCATCCCTAAAATTTAATTCAGCCTACTAATATATAAAGACAACATTATATTAGCAGGGTAAGTTTGTGTATGATTATAGATGACTCTTCTAAGATTATCATTATGATATCAATAAATAGCTAATGTTTAAGTAGTATAAACAAATAAGAGCACATAATTTTTAGCCTTAAGATGATCAATATACCAAACCTACAAATTCTTTGTTTGGGGTGGGAGAATAAATCAAAAGGAATTTTAACCATGTCCCAAGTTTTAAGTATTACAGATACTGAATAAAGTAGTCCATAATAACTGTAGGTAGTACAGTAGAACAGAAGTAGTTCAATTTCATAAGTGAACAAGATAAGCATCCTGCAACTTTAAGTCTTAAAAAAAGCATCAATGATCATAAAACTACAGAAACAATATGTCAATATCAATGTATTACCATCGGATTCTGTCTTATGTTGAACCTATTGTGAGCAAAAACTTTTTATTTGGATTCCGTATATAAATGTTTACCTATTATTTAACCTGTTTACTGGTAATCCACCTATTTCAATTATTTGAACCACAAAATTAATCATCAAATTCATCAAATTTCCCACGAAAAGTACAAGCTTTAACTTAGTCCCTCTATTATCAAAGATAATTTGACTCAAATGACTGCAGATGAACATTCGCACAAATAAGAATTCCCACTTCAAATCAAACCATAAACTCATAAATATTTCAAAATGTAAATAACTAAGGAAATTGAATTCAAAAATTGAACGCAACAATTCAGCTGTATCTTAATTTATAAATGATTCAGAATCACATGCCTCAATGTCAAGAACACAAGGAAATTAAAATGCATCAGATGCATTGAGATCAATGCATAAAATGTAGGCAGTTTGAATCAAAATTTCCCCTTAAACTCCAAGCAATTTTCAATTAGACCCTAACATAAAAACAGAAAGATCAAAAATCGAACTTGTATTTAAGATTATCATTATGATATCAAAAAACAAACCATTTTTTTCTTCACTGTCCTGTAGCAGAAAACAAACTATGAATGAAGATCCAACAATCCATAGTCAAAGCATCCATCACAAAACAAGGTAGAAAATTCAGCAATTTATAATGGAAAACACTACGATTTCGAAAGGGAAAAAGAAAATTCAGCAAATCTAAAGAAATTTAAAAACCCATTTCTTGGTATTTACCAAAAAAAGAAACCAACAACTACAAAAAATTAGGGATTATTTGTATTTACGATATGGAGATGGAAGGTAAAAGAAGAGATGAGATATGGAGATGAATAAATACTTACGATCGATTTGGGGCTTCAATTAGGGATTTAGGAGAGGAACTGACGATTTGGGGTTGTTGACGATCTTCGCTTTGATGGTGGAAGGAGTGAGTGAGAGAGATGGCGATGGTGAGTTAGTGACTGTAAGTGAAGACTGAAGAATGAAGATGGCGATGGTGAGGTTGAGTCGTGAGTTTGTGACTGTCGTCTGTCGAGTGCCGAGCGAGAGAGACTGAGAGAGTTGAGTTTGAGTTAAATTAAAATTGTGTTTGTAGGGTTATTTTAAAAATCAAAACGACGTAGTTTTAGTAAAATTTGGATCGGATACGGATATTCGCTTTTTTAACAATCCCGATCCGGTATCCGATCCGAATATTCGGATTTTCTAAAATTATGATCCGTATCCGATTTGAATTTTCGGATATCTGATTTTTTTCGGATCGGAGCGGAGCGGATCAGGATCGGATATCGGATATCGGATTTTTTTGAACAGCCCTAAACATATGTTAAACTTAGCTTGAGTAGTCTTCCTGCAGATCCTGGATTGAGGATTAAAATTTTAGAATATCATCCTAATGATAGAGACGAAGTGAGAAGACATACTTGCAAAAAGAACATTGCCAACCACACAATCATAATTTTAAAAAGCGAGCAATTGAGAATTTAATGCGTCGTTTTAATCCCATTTGGTTTAGAGAATATGCAAATTGGTTGGAGTATAGTGTAGAAAAAGAAAGTGCTTTTGTTAATGTTGTTATCTTTTTAGACATGAAATTAGCATTGATATTACCTGTTGCAACTGCAAGTGTTGAAAAAATATTTTCTGCGATGAAGATTGTGAAAAATCGACTACAGAATCAAATGGGAGATCAATTATTAAATGATTGTCTCATTATATATATATATATTGAGAGAGAGAGAGAGAGAGAGAGAGAGAGAGATTTGATAGAATTGTCAATGAAGCAATTATGCAACGTTTTCAAAATATGAAAAATCACCGAGGACAATTATAGAATTGATAATTTGGTATATATAACTTTTAAAAGTATATTTTTTATGTTTATTACTTCAGTATATATTTTATTGTAAATTTATCAACTTTGATGTTTTGAATCCACTGACTTAGAATCCTGGCTATGTCCCTAGATCCGAACCACCACTAGGTGGTCTAGTGGTAAAAGAGCAAAATGATTTTCTATGAATTCCTAAGTTCGAGTTCCCATAGACATTAATAAAGGTGGTCACTAGGGCTCTTACACGATCAATAGTCCGGTGATTAAAAAAAAAAAAAATTCGTGACAAGGGGTATCCGGACAGCTTATGTGCACTTCAACTAATACATCAAGGCTCTGAAGTTCTCTATTAGCAACTCAAGTGGGTCGAACTCAAGATCTTTTAAGTAATATACCCAAGAGTCCTAGTTGACCATTAGGCCACAAAGTGGTGGTTAAAAAAAACAAAAACAAAAAAAAACCTTTGATCCGCAAAAAGGGTTTACAGGTATCTATGGTTTATAAGAAACTTTTTAAATAGAAATAATAATCTTTACTGAAAGTCCAGGAAATGTAAAAATATAAGGTGATAATTGATTGCCAGTTTTGATTTTTGATCCAGAATTTTTTTAGAACTTGGACATTTGCACTTGAAAATAACTATCAATGGACATATTTTATTGTTTTTTTCAATGAAACTAAACAAAGATATAACACGGTCTTATATATCCATTGTAAAAGACATAATAAAACCTGTTGTATGCTAAAACATGGAGAAGACAATTATTATCAAATTAAATACCAACTAAGTAAAACTTTTTTATGTCTTATTTAATAATTTTACTAAGGGATAAAATTGTAATTAAAATAACAATAATAATAGTTGGGATGTAAAATGATAAATTATGGGGGCTAATAACATCACTCATAAAAAAGTAACTTCCAATTTTAACCTTTACCAAAGTTGAAAGCAAGAGCTAATAAGTAATAAGTGTGTGACAATAACATCACTATAAAAATAAACAGCTTAACAATTATTATTTACGTATGAAAAAAAAAAAAAAAAAAACCAAACATATTATTCGATTTTACACGTTTAGACTTATTTATTTTTTTATTTTATTTTTCAAATTGAGACCTATTAACTTAAGGGTTAATGGCATCAAATCTCCCAAAAATGTGACAAAAAAAAATATATATATATCTTTGAGATTTCGGAAATAGCATAAATTTCTATCATTAAGTTTTTAAACATTAAAATAAATGAGAAGAGAGTATTTTGATAATATTTACAAACTTTTAAAAATGTAAATTTTAACCGCTCATTGACAGTTCATTGACAGTAGTGGAATTTTGTTATTTCAAAACCTCAAGCAATTTTTTGTTATTTTATCATTCCTAAGAGACTCTATTCTTTTAACCCTAAGGGGCGTTTGGTTAGAGGTTATGTGGGATTACTAGTGTAATGCCCCACTTGAGGTACGTAGTTAAGATTTGATGAATGGCTTGAATGTTTATTGATTTATCCTTATTTGAGTCTGTATGTTGTTAATATTGTTTGGTTGGCCCTTGGTTGAAAGGGTGTATTAGTTTGGATGAGTGCTTACCCTAAAAATTGTAAGACTTGGCAAAATCTTAATGTTACAGTCTTCGCTAGGGCGAAGAAGAGGCTTTGCCGCGGCAATGAAGTGCTACAACCCCCGTGTAGTTGCTGTAAGTTTTCGCCGGGGTGAATACTCGGCTGAAATTTCCCTTGAGTTTTTAGAGAATTCTTCCTTTTGGGGCTCAATGACCATTCTACCCCTAATTAGCAGGAAAAATGGGGAGTGAAATGCTAGGAAATTGCATGGAGAATAGTTTGAATGGGGATGTTTTTGCAAAGAATTAAAGGGCATAGGTGGAATTTCTAAGAAGGAGTAAGGGTATAATGGGAAAGAGTGGAGAAAATATGAGATATGAAGGGTTTAGCTTTAGAAACCTTTTCATTTCTCCCTTTCCACCGCCTCTTTCATCTTTCAATTCTTTCAAACTTTCATTCAATTTTCCAAGGATCTTTGAAGAGCTTTTGACCAAAAATTGATACAAGTTGATCCTAAGCACTTAAAGGTGAGAATCCTTACTCTAGATGTGAATTTTATTGGTGAAAGAGCAGGATCCTTATTGAGTTTGTGTTTAAGGTTTAAGAGAAAGTATCAAGCCATCAAGAGTAGAGAGCATAAATGGATTCTACTTGAGCCTAAGGTAAGTAAATGCACCTAATTTGTGATTTGCATGATTGAATGATGTGTAGAGATTTATATATGATAAATGTTTGGATTTTTATATTTGAAATGAGTTGATGGATTTATGAAGGAATTTAATGTTGATTTATGGAGAAATTTCCACCATGAGAAGGTGGATTGTGTTGATAAAATTTGGTAGAAGTATGGATAGAATTAGAAGAATTTGAGAGGAATATTTGAAGTGTGCTTTCTTTGCAGGATGTGTGATGATTTAAAGGAGTTGAACTCCAATTTTGGATGGTTAAGAAAGAAGTATAATTAAAGTTAGAATAACGTTTATGTATGCACACATATTGTTTGATGAAATGTCTAAAAGAAGCATGAGTAGAAGTAGAGAACCTTACTTTATGCAACATAGCATATTTGCATTTCATGAATGCATATAAGAAAGATTTTAGGCATGAGCCATCCATATGCATATGTTTAATTGAGTAATCACATAAGAAAGAAATATGAGAAATGAGAAAGAAACACTTTAAGAATAGAGATAAAGAAAAGAACTAATTCTCTTAGAATAAAGAGAAAGAAAGAATTAGCACTAGAGAATAAAATGAATAATAAGTGCTACAGAAGAGAAAAGAGAATAGATTGTGCGATAAGGAGCCTGTGAGTGTAGAAATTATCTGCGTGTAACCGCCATGAGAGAGCGGTCTTCGCCTTGAGAGAGCGGAATGAGAATGAGAAAAAGAATTTGTATAGCCGTGAGAATACATGCAGATGAGAGCTATACACGAGAGAGAGTACACTCACATGGTCAAGGGTTACGAATCCATGTATCGACCAAGACCGATCGGCAAAGAATAAGAATAAGAAAGAATAAGAATAAGAATAAGAATGAGAAAGACAAGAAAAGAAAGAAAATGCATTGCCTTGCATTAGTGCATATGCATCTCATCCGTACATGTTAGCATGATATCTCTCATGGCTGATGAGAATAGAGAGAAAGAAAGAATAGAAAGAAAGAAAAGAACAGTAGAAACAGAGAAAGAACAAGAGAGATTGAATTTGAGAAAGTGACAAGAGTAAGGAAAGAATTGAAAAGTGACACATGGGGGTAGCGGAGTAGAGGATTACTTACTGAGCATCTTTGTGCTCATCCCGTTGTTTTCTATGTTTTTGCAGGACACAGGTGAGGACGTGGTCGGATGGACGTCGGCAAGCGGGGAGACTTGGCTGCACTGTCTACTGTTTTTGAGAGTCTTTTTGTACAAATGATGATGTATGTAAAGAATATATTTATTAAGTAAAGAAAATTTTTGGGCCCAATCATTTTGATAAATATACTTGTCTTTTTATTAATATATTTTATGAATATGATAGTAGAAAGAAGTTGTTACAACTAGGGTTAAGTCATCTTATATTACTTAATTACCATGTTTGGTTGTCAAGTAATATAAGATAGCGGTAATCTTCAAATACCAATAGTGGTTACTATTGGTAATATTGGAGGTAATCTGATTACTTCCATTTTCTTAAGTATTTTAAGATTACTAGGGTTATCTTTTTTTTTGTTACAATTCTATCCCTTATTAATAAAATTTTAGGACAATAATGCCCTTATTTTTAAATTTATTTACATGAATATGACTTTTACTATTTCACCCCAATTAATTAACTTTTTGGACAAAATTATCCTTGAATTCAAAATAAATTGCAGCCTACCCAAGCCACCACCCCCACCTACCTGCCGCAGCCTACCGCTGGCAACCACTGCCGCGGCCAGCCGCCGTCATAGCTAGAATGACGCACGAAAGACCGAAAATGGCCGCAGTGCATCGATATGGCCATTTTCGGCTAGAAATGGTCAAACGACGCACAGAGGCCATTTCCTGCCTTTCGTGCGCCGTTAGATTGTCGGATGCCGGCGGCTTGTGGTGGCTGCCAACGGCCGACAGTGGCTGGGTTGGTGGGGGTACTTTGTTGATTTTCCAAACTTTTATTATGGGGTTGTTTTTGCTAAGTTTTTAAATGCAGATGGGGGTTATATAATCTAAATAATAATCAATATTAAAAAAATAATGTAATAATAATATTTAATTAGAGGACAATTCAGTAATTTAAATAACATACCCACTAATTTACTCCTCCCAATCAAACATATTAATATAATATACCTACCAATTAACCAAACACATTTTCCTAAATATTCCTAGTAATCTTCAAGGTAATTTAGGGTTCGTTTGGTTTGTTATTTTAGATAGGATTTTGGAAATAGTATTGGGTAGTTGAATAGGGTAATTATTAAGAGGTAAAATTTAAAATTTAGCAAAAAACCCCATAGGTTTGCTAATTTAACTAAACACCCCAATATATAAAAAATTTGTAAAATGACAAAAACACCCCACTCACCCACAGTGCCAGATTCCAGCTACCACCATCGGAATCTAACGTTACGATGCATACCAGTCAAATCTAGCCAGTCGTGCATCGATCTAGTATTTTCTGACCAGATCCACCATGGATCTGGCCGGAAAAGGTCAGATCTACTACCAGATTTAACCGTCAACGGCCGGAAAAAGCCATATCTATGACCAGATCTAATCGTCAACGGTCGGAAAAGGCTAGATCTGGCTGTCAAAGACGACCAAAGAGATGGCCGTCGTTGATGGTCAACAAGTCAACGAAGGCTAGATTTGGCATTTTCCGACCAGATCCAAAATGGATCTAGCCAGAAAAGGCCAGATCGGTGAATTACCGGCCAGTTCTGATCATTTTTATGCCATTGTGATAGATTCCGGCCACCACCGTCAATCTAACAACTATGGGTGGATGGCGGTGTTTTTGTTAATTTTTAAACTTTTTTTCAGGGGGTGTTTGATTAAATTAATAAACTTAAGGGTTCTAAAAGATTAAATAAAATATAATAGTATTTCCTAAATAATGAAACAAACAATTATTTTGGGAATATGGTAGAAAATAAAGAACCGAATGGACCCTTAATTTTCCAGTAAACCAACCTTCCTTGAACCAAGCGCCCCTTAAACTAGTGAACAAAATCCTTCAAAATGTCCCTAAATACTAAATTCACATATCCATTGGCATTGCATATTTGCATTTCCCACACAAGCTGAGGCCGGTTAGCAGCGAGCAAGTCATGGTCCAAAGTCAAAACCAAAATGACCAAAATATCCCTCTAAAACGAATTTTTTTGGGTAATTCGAACCTCCTTCTTCATCGACCATCGTTACATTTCCCCTCGTTTTTGTGGACAATAGAAACACACAGAGAAAAAATTATGAATCAGATGATACCGCAACAATGGGCGTCTCCCTGCGGAAATCAATGCACACACAAGTACGCAGCTCTCACGCAGATTCCGTGTAACATTTCTTTTCACTCTTTCGTCAAAGCAATGCAATTTTAATATTTTTAATTTAATTTTAATACGCCAATTTCTGTTCATTAGATCCGTAATTTCGTATATTACTTGTTGATTAAAGTCGAATTTTGCATGTTTTACGTGGATGGATTTATATTATATGCTTATGTTGTGGAAATTTTAAATTTTTTTTCTGACGTTTTGACATTTAATTTAGTATTGTTTGGTGCTGTATTGATGATAGTTTCTTGATACTTTATACTGAAATTTCTGGAAATAATAACTTCACTATGTTTTCTCTCTATTCTGGGAGTTAGTAGCTGGATCTCCCTTTCTACATACCTCAAATGGAATGCTCACTCTTAAAATTCGAAAATTATTCAGTCATTGTAGAACTATCTTTCAAGTTACTCCATGTCTTCAATATGCATAATAAATCGCGTTCATTTGTCTTTTGGTAAGAGATATAGCTGAGGTAATGCAATGTAATTACATTTGATCTTTCTAGTATGGAATGAATTTTTACTTTTTGTGTCTGAAATTGTTCCTTGGTAACCAACTGGACCATATCATTACCTGTATTAGTTCTTTTACCAAATTGTTCCATGTAGGAGTCTCATTGTCTATTATTTAACTGTGGTAAAGATCCTTCATAGTTTCATTTGCAAACTTGAATTATTTTTAAATAGACATCACAGGTTGAAACAAATTTTTTGGTTGCTTTCAAGTATTTTAATATTGCTTCTTGATTATTCACAATCGATTTTAATTGTGTCTAATGCTTTTGTAAACCAATGTACTAATTGTTATGGCTTTTTCTAGGGAGAGTATTTTGCAAAAAAGGTTGTGGTGCTGATGGAGACACATGGGAAGAATGTAAGCGTTTCTCTGCTTTGTTATTTATTTATGTTTGCCCTTATTTGGAATTTAGAATTGAGATTATGCATTTGATAGTATGTTCAGACCTGACCACCACGCACAATGCTTTCAAGCTTCAAATTAACACAACTTTTACAGCTTCCTTTATTAAGGATTTGCATAGCATTAGAATCTATTGAGATCCAGGTTCTGTTTATACGTTATTCTTTTCTTTTAAAAGAAAATATTACTTGGCATTGAATGTGATTATTTTATGTAGGATGCAGTATTTTCCTTGTAGTGATGCTTGAAATTATTGTAGGAATGCACTTATCTCATAATATAAAGAATGATGTTCTTACAGCTTATTGTTGGTTCATGGCTTGTAATTTCTTTGATTTTAATAATCTGTTCATTAACTGGAAATTGGTACATAAAGATATCACTGGTTTGAAGAGCAATCTGAAGTATGCTTTTATTTAGCTGGATAATTTGCAAGTAATCAAATACTGCAAAAAGATGAGTGTAGAGCCAATATATTGGCTTCTAGTTCCTGTAAGCTTCATTTGTTATGATTATTGGATCTCCAGGCTTGGAAGAGTGTAATGAGATTTGTTATAAGGATCCTGTATTAAAGGACCACCAATGGAGTGCATACATTGACCGTTCTCCTGGAGCTGCTAATTACTCTGAGGTATTTTATCTTCTAGCTATTTTCACACTTTTATACATCCCAGTAATTTTCGTGATTTTATACCACTTTCTGAACTTAATGTGATGTTATTTAAACATCATAACAATGATAAGAAACAAAGGCTGATGACCTCTGCATTCTATGAAATTGTACTTTGAAGCTGATAGATAGCTCTAGGAAGTAAGCAGATTGGAACAGATAGGGAATAATGAGAGACAATGTAGATGAAATGCTGAAAATAGAAGTCATGCATTTTAAATTATATATATCTTCTCGTAACATCTGAAGTTTGAAACTCCTAGGCACTAAGGCTGTGCTAGTGTCCTCCACCATTCAACCTGGGTCGCATCAAACAGATCGTACTTGGTAATTCAGAATATATGTCATCTGGATATTGCAAGTTCTGTATAAAATTCTGAGTGTGAGAAGAAATTTGAAGTTTGAACAAATTTTGGTCTGGGTGACATGTTGTATCTGAAAGTTTTGTTGATTTCATCCAAGTGTTGCATATGGAGGGTAATTAATGGTCTCTTAAATGCAATTTTGGTACTATCCCAATTTGTAGCTAGTAGTTTTGCTAGGTCGATTGAGGTGCTAAGAAAAAATTCACCATCTTCAAGTAAGCTAGTATATTTGAAAGGTTTACTTTCGATTTACATGTATTTTGAGCTAGTGTAAGCCTGTCACAAAAGGGCCTGAGCTTCATCTGGAGTTTTGATTTATACCACACCATCTTGCAACCTGTACAACATTGGTGAGCTTGATAAGAACAAATAGCAGTCCATTATGCTAACCACTTATAAACTCCAAACCAAAGATGAAATGCTGCTTGTTGCAATGGCCGATGTCATTATTTGGGATTTTATACATTTCTGCCTCTAGTATTAGAAATTAGTATTAAAAGAATTTTGTTATGTTTAAATCATTTTATTAAGGACATCTCAAGTTAAATTTATCTCAAGTTAAATTTAGTCGCACGACTTGTCTTTGTGTAGTATTGCAGTTTCTTAATGACCACTGATCTCTTTCTTTATACAGGAATGTTTCCATGCTTGTGTTGCTGGCTGTGGTTATAAGGTTGGTTGTCAATTTTAAGGCCTTTGGTTACTTCTTGGTCCCGGAGTTTCATAAACTCATTGATGTCTGTGCATTGTAGTTTGACATTCACCCAGAGAAAGTTGATCAAGTTCGTCCAAACAGGCCACTTCCACTTCCACCTCCCCCTGTCTCAAAGCCACATCCTCCCACTGTGGAACACCGTGGACCTTCAGAAGATGTACCTGCCACCTCAGCATAGTCAGATACAAATGCAATTTTTAGCAGAGAAATTTATACTAAAAGTTTTGTTGGCTTAATAGTTTGCGGGAACATTATACTTGCTACTTGCATACTGATGATATAAATCAGTAGTCTTTGGTTCTCGTCAGCTGAGGCTTAGATTTTGTCCTGGTCGGGGTTTATAAGCTTTCTCCGTCACCTGAGATAACTGGAAATGTAAAATTTGATACATTAAATTAATGGCAGATGGAATCTGTTGATATTGATAATTTCAGAAGATTTATATATTATATAAAGCTTTGGATTTGATCTCCAGATTTTGGTAAAAAGAAAATTAAAGATTAGTTTAGAGGTAAGTGAAAATTTCTATTGAGATAGAGTTCCATCGACTGAAAAACCGTCCTCATGCTGCTCAACGTGTTTGCCTTTTTTTTCATTTGCTTTAGCGTAGGAACAATTTTTTGTACATTCGATGCACGTACAACTGTCTAGTAAGGGGGCATATGTCATACTCATACACGCATGCTGGTATGGTACACTTTCATTGGGTAATTTTACATGCATTGGATGCACAAAAGAATAATTATTTGTTGGTTTGTATGAAATAGGTTGAATAAATTTTTTGTATAAGATGTATCATCACATAATAGAATTGATAGAAAAAGTTTATTGCTTGATTATGGGATTAGGTGTTTGTGAAGAAGTGATTTTGTTGTTTTGTTGGAAGAAACTAATAAATAGGAGTGATAGGTAGCCACGAAATGGACTGCAAATTTTGCCCAATAGCCCTTGTTAGAGTCATGAAAGTGACTCTATTTTGGTGATAAAAATACTCCAAATGTGATTAAATTGAAGTATATTGAGACAATTAAAGAATTTATGAATTTATTCACGAAAATCGCTTCCTAATATTTTTCTTATGAATTTAACATGTTTGGAATGATTTTGGAAAAGATATGAGCTGATATTATGTTATGGTTTATGGATTAGGGGTGATTTTGTCTCATTTATGCTTTTTAGGGGGTAAATTGTCATATTTATAAGGGTTGATTTTGTCACTTTTCAATCATGCAGGGACCAAAGAATTTTGCAGTTTGTCTATAAAAAGAAAAAGAAAGGTCACGTTACAGGGGGGTGCGCTGTTCATCCATTTTCCGGAAACTCTTCGTCTTCCTTTCCGACGGCCTCCAACGATGATCCATCTTCCCTGTGCACCGATCTTCATCAGCCGTTATCACCACCGCAAATCACGCACAATCGCCGCCGCAACTCTTCATCTTCCAGCAGTGATTTCTGCAGTTTCTGGCGATGTTTCAGCTTCTTGGTTATTGATCTTCCTTCCCCACGGTTGGATCTAGCACTTCCAAGCTTCAGCTGTTGCCAAAACCGCCGAAGTCCGCCATCTAGCCGCCGCGCCTTTTCATTTTCCAGCCACGATCTCGCTCATTTCCGACGACCTTTCATCTCCTCAGGACCTGATCTAAACTCTCCATCACCAGAGCTTTCCATTGGTACATTCGGATCCCATTTTTGCCACCATTTTCCGGAAGACCCGTCGGAAAATTAACGATTTCCGGTGAGTGCAACTATTCGTATTCCGGGCTGTCCGTTGGTAGTTTTCGCCCCTTCTTCGCATCATATCGCTATCGGTTACTTCCTCTCCGCCATGATCAGCTTCGTTTCCACCGTTTCAGCCTCCATCATCACCACCATGAGCGGCTGAGTTTCCGATTGTCTGTTACGGCGTAGGTGAGATCGAGATTGACTCCATGGCTCTGCTCATCAGCTCTCGAACATTTGGTAGTATTGTGTTTCGAATTATATTTTTTTTCGTTTCATGTTTGATTTCGATACTTTAATATGATTTGAGCATAATTTGTGATGAATATTGTTGTCTATTGTGATTTAATGTTTTCATAGAACTGGTTGAATGATAAACGTTGGTTTGAAATAATTGAATGATGAATATTACTTTTCATTACTTCGCATCAATTGTAATTGAGCTGTGTTTGGATTTAATTTAATTTCTATTATTGATGCGTTTATTGTGAAGTTGGTTGATTGGAAGATATGTGTTGACAAATTGTATTTGTTAATCGCGTACCAACTAGTGGCATTGTCGTGTAGCGTTTATCGACGTTCAATTATAGTCTTTAACCAATCGAATTTGAATGATAGGGTGAGACATGATAGATTATACCTAGAGTACCAGGAAGCCATTTCATTGATTTACCTTACCTTGTAGGTTTAGGGGATCGTAGAGGGTGGAGGAGAATTGTGTGAGTCAGTCTCGTGTTGAACCCAAACTGTAACGGCAACATTTTTATTATAAAGTGTTCATTTGTTTTAATTTCACGCTTTTATTATTTGTATTTAGTTTGTTTAGTTTAATTAATCACATTGCCAATTTCATTTCCGCTACTCAAAATACATTAGGTTGTTAGTCTTGCTCTCTGTGGATTCGACCCTGCTTACTACTAACTACGATATTTAAGTTTAATTTTGTGACTGTGACGACCTATTCGACAGCCCTCATCAGGCACAAGTGGGCGACAATTTAAAGTGGTGACGAAACCCCTCGTAGGGTGATATCAAAAGGTATTGGGAATTGGATATTCTGTAATTTAGCCTGATACTTTCCTATTTGATCCTATCGAGTACCGTAGGGCATTTTAAAAAATAACTCGATGGAGGTATCAGGTGGTTTAGGCTATATCCAATCTGGCCATATGTGGCCATTTCAGTGACTAGCAAAGGGTGGCGACTTGGCGTGGCTCTGCTTAGGCCAAGCTAGGCCACAATGGCATTAGCCTTGGCTTTTGGTCACCTATTTTATATTTTGCTATTTTTAGTTATTATGAAAATAATAAATTAAATTTTAAATTAATATAATTTTAATACGAATTATTTTTCTAATTACACACATTTCAAAACTATATGAAATTATCAAATATTATAAACTTGATAAATGTCATTTTTACCCCTTCCAAATGTTAAGGGTGCGTTTGATTCATTATTTTGGATAGGATTTTGGGGATAGTATTAGATAGTTGAATAGGGTTATGATTATGAGAATATGATTTGCAGAATATGTGTTTGGTAGAGTATTTTGACCTTGATATTTGTGTTGAATATTTGATTAATATATTTTTTTATAAATGATTTATTAATATAATATTTTGTTTAGTTTTGTTAAAATAATGTATTATTATAGATATAACTCATGGCTGGGCAGTTGAGGTGGGTTCACGGCTATGAAGATGCAGTGAAGAAAATGGTGAAGCATGTGAAGATGCAGTGAAGAAAATGGTGAAGCAGTTGTGAAGATGCAGTGCAAAAAATGGTGAAGCAGTGAAGAAAAGTGAAGAAAAATGAAAACTGTAACGGTAAAAAATGGATACTGAGAAAGCTGACAAAGCTATGAAGATACAATGAAGAATTCAAAATTGTGTCAGGATTATATTTTGAGGATAGAATTATGTAAAAAATGAACCAAAACTATCCTAATAATCCGGTCCAGAATATGGAAAATAATAATGAACCAAACACGGTGTAAATCTAACTCATTTAATCGTATTTGTCCTTTTTATGTTATTTTGAAACTTTTGTCTCTTTTTTATTCCAAATTCAGAAAACATTGTCCCTAAATTGACAATATCTCATAAATAAACAATGTAATTGTACATGTTTTCATTGAAGTTTTATGAGAATATTTGTTTTTGTATATGCATTTATATAAGTTTATTGACAATTTATGCTTTTGATTAGATCATGTTTACAATGCTTTTCAATGGTATGATTCATTATAATTACATGTATCAATTCTTTCAAATTCGAAACTTAGAAAGTGTGTAATTATCATGGCTTATCTGTTTACAATGCTATAGTTAACGATCATTATAGGGAAAGATACATTCTGAATACAAGCTCCAAAGAATTAATCACACCTCTTTTGTATGGTTAAAGTGTAAGTAATCAATACATTATAAGATACAAAGCATACTCATTAAAGTGTAAGTCATCTATATATTGCAATTTTCAAGGAAAAATCTTCCATGTGTATTGTGCTGAACCATCAAGTTCAGACTCCCAATGTTTTTCGTATTTCATAAGAAACCGAATAACATCCATTGTTTCTGTAAAGTTAATATGAGAGGTTAATATATTCACAAGTATTAACAAATTTCAGAATTCAAAACACAAAATAAAACAAAGTCTCAATTCAACCTAACAGTGCCTAATAGAGCCCGAGACATACCAATCTGGCATTATTCCAAAACTCATAATACCCGACATAACCCAATCCACTTTTTCGAGTGTTTCTACTTCAAATGTGTCCTATATACCTTATTATCCAACGCTTATTAGGTTGTTGAAATTGTATGCCCGATACTACCCGATTATAAGGTATTAGGCATTAGTCATCTTCTACCCCTAGCATAAACCTAGCTGAAACTATACCAAACTCACAACCTCTAGTCTTTTATATGCATTCTTACTTAAAAATTAACATAACAAACATACATATCAGGGCTGACCCAAGGGATAGGTAGGTGAGGCACCTACCTAGGGCCCCCAAAAAATGTCCAAATTTTTTATAATTTTTTTCGAATATATTACAAAAATAAAAATAGTGTATGATTTCTTATCCAGGCCGGCCGAAGGCCCCCCCAAAAAAAACTAAAAAGACTCAAATTTATTATAAACTTGTTACATTATTACCACCCAAAGTTTGACGAAATAGCAAGTTTGTACCTCTAATTTCATATATTCCAATTTACACCCCTAAATTAACATATTGTTTTTTTTTTTTTTTTTACAATGAAAGGCTAAAATGGTAATTTATATGTCTTAAATTACTCAACCCCAATTAAATTCCAAAATTCGATATTCACATAAATCATCTCCGCCCCTATTCCGCCGCCAACCATTTAGAGCTAATTCTAGTCGATTTTTTTCACCAAAATCGACCGAAATCATCACTTTCTCATTTCCCAAGTGTTTTCCCAACCTTGATAGCCCTCGATTTGCCCGATTTTTTACAAATCTCGCAACCCAGCTCCATCGCACATGACAACCATTTATGGCCTTTTCAACATGTACCTAACGTCGTTGACCTTCCCCGACAACACCATCTTCCTCTTCTTAGCCTTCTCACTAAAACCCCTATCATACCTCATCCGTTTACTCCGCCAATCGCCGACCACTGATACTTTTTGGGCTGTGACTTTTCACACCTTTTTTTGGTCAATCCTGGCATTGGAAATCACCCATTTCATCATCTATCGCTTCTCCAGCATCTGCTCTCTAAAACCTCCTACCAACCTGACCCCGTTAGCCCGCCGGTCACCGTCCATCTCTCCTAGTGATTTTGCATCTCAAAAGGCAAGAAAAATAAATTTGAATTTTTTTTTAATATATGCTTATATATTAGAAGGCTCCAAAGTAACTCTTGCCTATGATCATAAGTGTTCTTGAGACAGCCCTGATACATATTATCCAGCCCAAGCTTATATAAAATATTTAAGATCAAATCTATAAGAAATTTTCAATTATATACTTATATACCAAATAGTTTAAATCATAAATAACATACCTGTTCGGTTGTGGCTTCTAATGGATGAAAAACTCAACAGATGAGTCAAATAATTTTTTCTTCTAAAAAAAATAAGCTTCAATAATGTTGGATTGTGTGAGAACTTCTTGATTTGGAGAAGAAAGAGTGTAAGGCTAAGTGTTAATTGAAGAAGAAATGGGCAATTTCGTCCAAATTGAGACAAAATATGTGGAAGGATATTTGTTGAGAGATTGTTTTTTCTTGGGGTATTTTTCAATTTGGTCCCTCAATTATAGGGGTATGCAAAGAACTGGTTAGAATCGGAACCGGTAGGAACCAAAACTAGAACCTGGAACCAGGGTATAAATTTTTTTAATAAATAATAGGGACTGTTTTGATATTTTACAATTTAATTGAAATTTCATTTAGGTCATTAAAGTGTAAATGTGAATAAGGTTTAAGAATTGGGGGAAATCTCCAGTTGCGGCAAAGGTATTTCCGAAATGATTGGTGGCAAATTGTGGAGAGAGGGGGAAGAAGAAGGAGGTGAAGAAGAAGAAGTTGTGGAGCAGGGTGTCGACGAAAAAGAAGTTGTGGAGCATGGTGTCGACAAAAAAGAAGTTGTGGAGATGGGTGGTGGTGAAGAAGACGACGAAGAAGTTGTGGAGAGGGGTGGCGGCGAAGAAGAAGATTGGGTTGTGAGAGGAAGAGCAAAGTGGGTTTGTGGAGACTAAAGATTGTGGGTTGTGGAGATTGTGGAGAGGGGTGGCGGCAAAGAAGAAGAAGAAGAAGATTGGGTTGTGAGAGGGAGAGCGAAGTGAGAGGGGTGGCAGCTAGGGTTTATGATGAAAGGAGAGCCGTTGGATTGCAAGATGTTGGGGTGTATTTGTAATATTTATAAACTATTGGGGGGTGCTAAGTTTAAAAGGTTTATTTGTTATTTTTTAAAAAGGGTACTTTAAAATTATCCTAACCTATGTTTCAAGTTTCTAAGAATTGGAACCGTGGTTTCAAATCTAAAAAACTGGTCGGTTTCGATTTCGGTTTTAATTCCTTTGATTTTTCGTGGATACCTTCACCTAATCACCTCACTGAATTAAGGATATTTAATATAATTTCTTCTAATAAAAACTAATAAATTAATGGTGATGGTCATTACGCGGTCTTGTAATTCTAGTTAGCACTCCCTCCCAAAAGAAAATATACAAATACACCTTAAGGAAACAAATGCACTCATAAAACACTCTCCGCTCTGAACACTGATCAGACTCGTCCCGTTTAGAGCTCCACGTACAAGTACCCACAGAATATTACAAATTGAAATTGCAAATCGATTTATAATTAAATCCATTCATAAATTAAATCTTTTTTAAAACCCTAAAGCTATTATATCGCAGCAACAATGCCGCAAGTGAGGATTATAGCGAAAAATTTTATGGACATGGTAGCCTCTCTGACCGCCAGGGACCTCGAAAAGCTCTACGACAATCCCTTCATTTGCGAAGCCATTCTCAGGTTTACTTGCTTTTATTCTTTTCTAATTTTTATATTTTTATTATTCTTGATTTTCAGTTCTGTTTATTATATTTAGATTTTAAAGATTTATTTGTGGGGGCACCAGCTTGTTGAATTGAAATTGATAAGAAAATAAGAGAAATGAAATAATCGAGAGTGTAGCGTTTTAGTGTAGTAAGTATTTAATGATGATTTTTGTTTTTGATGATATGATTAATGTTGTTTGTTGTTTGTTTTGGTACTCAGGTCACTGCCCCCTCTCGCAAAGAAGTATGTATTAGAAATGTTGTATATGGATTCTGCGTTACCCGCGAAGTCGGTGGAGGAATGGGTACTGTCAGATGGGTTCACTAAGCACAGAGTTTCCATTGATCGGTTGGTTCAGTTGAGAATATTTACAGAGGAAAAGTATGCACCTTCACTGATGTGTTTAGAACTCTTCTGTGAAACTGGATAGCTAGAAATTGAGAGTAAAGTTGAAATTTTTGAGCTATTTTTAAGCATGTTGCTCATGAACTATAACTTTTGGTCGAATCAAAGAGAGTATGCATGAAATGTGTGAGGTTCAACTTAGTCTGATTGAATTTTCATTTCCTTTTGAATTTTCAGCATGAGTTGTTTTATTAGGTTTGTGAAATAGAAAGCTGTGCTAAGGTGTGGGTTTTACCTTGTGGACCATTTCTCACATATATGCTGTTGCTTGAAAAGCAGGCCACTTTTGTCTTTGCTATAAACTTTTGGTTGGGATTATTTCCCTTTTCATTTTTCCTGATAAGTTGATCATGGCCGTAAAAGCAAATTGCTATCACATATAAGTTGCATTATTTGGCAACTTACTTTGAAATACTAAGTTTAGCAGTTTTATCTGTTGTTATCCTATATAGTACTTTATGTTTGGAAAAAAATCTGTTTTTAATGGCTTTGAAACTAACCCTATATGGTTTGCCATCTGCTGAAGTTCTTAAAATTTTATTGGCAGGAAGAAGGAAACCAGTTACAAATTAAATCCAACTTTCCAGGCTAACCTTCAAAAGCATTTGATATATGGGTGAGTTTAGAATTCTAGCCGACTTCTTGGATGTACTTCTCAGTTCTCACCCTCTGCCTGTTGTTTTGGTTGGGAGGTTTATAGTGTCAGTAGTGCCTGGTGATCTGGATAAATCTTCCCTTCTTCTTGTATTCTTTAGGGTCAAGCAACGGAGATTTTTCAGGATTTTAATTTATTGGTTGTACTGCCCTCCTATTGACAAAAATATGCAATTTATTATAATGAACTTGAAGATTCCACTTAATTAGTCGACCTAGGATGTGCTTTTCTACTTTTTCACTTGCACCACATCTTTTATTACTTCCATCGTTGATTTATGACATGAGATTGATTTGGCTATCAATATTACTATGCCTTCTTTTTATAAGCAATGAATTAGATGATCTTATTACTTTATCAATGAAATTAATGAATCTAAACTTGCAGTGGAGCTTTGCCAAGGGAACCAATGCCTTCAAATGTTACTGTGAGGCTCCCAAGCTTGGAGGAACTTGAGGCCTATGCCCTTGGACAGTGGGAGGTGTGAACTTAATATATGTTCACTGAATGCATGTTCAATAATACTTTTATAACAGTCATTGCACCTTTAATGATATGTAATGGCATATTTAGCTTTTGGAATTGGCTATTACATGGTTCATTTAAATTTATCTGCTCTTATATCTTGCTATGGTGTTAAATCAGTGTTTCTTGCTGCAACTTATTAGTTCCTCACAAGCTGAAAAGGCAACAAATTTCAGCTCTTCCATGATGAAGGTTTTTCAGCGAGGACTTTTAACTCAAAGGTCATATTTCTTGCCAAATTTTAGTCCCTGGTTTCTTTCTGCAATTAATTATTAAGGATCTTGATTCTCTCATGTGGTATTGTGTTGTATATGTGCTTTGATTATAGGGATAAAGAATCCCCAAGATTAACCGAGAGCGGTTTTCAATTTTTGGTATGTATGTAGAACGTAAGATGTTTGAAATTCTTATGGTGTGCGGCTGATAGTTATTTTCTATATGTATAAATCTACAGCTGATGGATACCAATGCGCAGCTCTGGTACATTGTTAGAGAATATATCACCAATTCTCAGGTATGATCTCCTGAGATTCTTTAAGGTGGTTCTGTCAGCATTGAACTTCTATGAGTCCTTGCTATTAATATTACAGTATGACTGGTGTATCCTTTTTAGTAAAAAACTTAAGTTATCATTTATAGAGATCGAAGGCAATCGCAAAGAACTGACTAAATGCCAAGGGTGTGTTAACTATACTTTTCATTTTCAATTTTTTCCTTTTTTTTTCCCTTGAAAATGTTGGTACTCAGTCACTTGACCAATTTCATTTTTAGGATGGTAAACAGAAAATAATATTAAAAACAAAAAAAAAAAGCATGCACACAATTAGTTGATTAACTAAAACTAAAAAAAGACACAAAATGTCAAAACCACACAAAATGAAAATATGTTGGAAAAATTGATGCAATCTCATTTGAAAATAGAGAACTCAAAACTTATTATTTTTATTTGAACTCTTTTTCAAAACCAAAGCACAAGAACTATAAAGACGGCTACCTAAATTTCTTCTGATTTCTGATTGTTCATTTTAGAACTTTGGTATCAATATCATTAACATGGTTATATGTTTTAGTTTTAGTAGTATGTTTCTTCTTTTTTTTTCGTTTCAGTATTTAAAGTTCTGCATTCCTTGGTTAGATAGACTGATCATTTTCTAGAAAGAAAAAAATAAGAATGGTTTATTTTGTACTTTTTTTGATGGTATTACCAGAGATGACGGTGCACAGGTACTTAGATTATTTTTAAGTGACGTGACATTAGTTGTTTGTTTTTATGGGATAAGATATTCGTGTTCTAGTCAGACTTTCTTATGTTTGTGCAGGATCGGGTGTCAGTCAAGCAGATTTAATTTCATTTCTTCTAGAGCTTAGTTTTCATGTTGCTGGTGAGGTAGTCATTTAACTTGTTTATTGTACTTTGCGATTATGAGATCTATCAGCACAATGCATTCCTTTCATACATCATTGCTGTAAATAATGTCTTTTGTTTGATTGTTCCATTCCATGTGCTGCTTCTCTTTCCAGTGCTGCTCTTTTTTCTATATTTTTTGAGGATCTTAAGTTATTTTCCAGGAATTCTCTAAGTAATTTACGCTCACTGTAACACCGTGTGTTTCTTATGTTTTAGGCATAATATAAACGCTGACGATCCACAAAGGAATATGATCAAGGACTTGGCTGACTTGGGATTGGTCAAACTTCAGCAGTTGTGCTACTCTGTGCTAGAAAATGCTGATTCTCTTAGTTAATTATTAATTATATTATATGAATTTCCAATCTGATTTACGCATACATCTTCAGGGCAGGAAGACATTTGGTTTAACTACTAATTAGCTACCAATCTTTCAGTGAGCTTAACAGTCATCATCACGGAAAGAGGTATACTGTTGTGAGATGATCACCTTATCTGGCTTGAAAAATTAATGAATATGTAGTAAATATAATTTCAATTCTCTTCAATGTGCACTAGGTAGTGATGGTGATTGTTTAGATTTGTGTCGAATGTGTCTGATTAGAACCATATTTGCCATGTTGAGCCATGCTGACTGCTAAGCTTGAGCTTACCTAACTTCTGCGAATAAATATATGTATTGTAACACTTTCAGCACTTCCCTTCTGTTTGCTGTGCTTTTCTACATGTTCTTAGTGGCATTGTCTGCTATGCCTGAAGAATTGCCTTCTAGCACATACATGCAGGGAAGCACCATTAAAGGCACATGACTTTTTGGGATGTTTTCTGACGTTGTTGTCTGCATTTTGCTGGAATTTGGTTTCACATTGATTTTAAAATATTAAAATTATTTGCTTGTAATTGTGTGGGTATTTTATAACAAGATGGGACAGAAGAACTAGTATTGATGCCTTCTATTTAGACATGACATGAATGCATGCAACATAATGGATGTCTTGTTCTTCATGGCTGAATTATTCTGCAGCACAAACTTTAGACCTTCAACTTTGTGACCTATTATGAATTATAATGCCCTTTTGAACTTATTCTTTAGTTCTCATCTTTTTTTCCCCTCTCCATAAGTGTAACGTGCACTTAAAATTGGTTTCAGTTTAATATGTATTTATTTATTTTTCCTTTTCTTCAGGATTTGTTGTTGTAAACAAACTTCAGGATGTATCTTACTCACATCTAAGTTACACTGTGAAATTTTGCGCCTTTCTCAAGTAGGACTACCTCACTATGATAAATTTCTCTAGTCTTCCTGAAATTATCGATTCTTACTTGATAATTTTTTTTTAATCTTCTTGTTTTACTTGTAGTTTATTTTCCCCATTAAGTATCAAATAGTAGTCCATGAAGTATTTACAGTTTTTAACTGAATATCACTGTTCATTCATGATTATTGTTTTTTGTTTGTGATTGAAACATTAGTACATCACCATAAAATGTGAGACATGGATAATTTGGAGTTGAAAGTAAACTACCTTTCCATAAGACTCTTGAAGTTTATCATGGCCATCAGAAGGCATTCATTTTGAAGCTGTTTTCAGACATACACTTAATACTTGATGAAAAACAGAAATGATTCTTTTTTTTTGTTCCATTTAAGTAAATGATGTTCTGTTCTTTTTGTTTGCAAAAATATTGATTCATTTTCCACTCTTTCTAACTATTTGAATTTCTCATTTGATTTGCTCATATTGTTTCTATTCTGTATGATCTGTTTTATTTAGCGCCCAGACTGGGACAAAAATGGTGCTTATATGGATATTACACGTAACATTGTGGTAATACATGCAGGATAGAGTATCAACTTCCAACCTTATAGTTGGGCATAACAAAAAAGTTTATATAATGCTTTCGAGAATGGCATCACGGCAGAGCAAGAGCATTGATATACAGCTGATTAAGTGATTTTTCTCTGTTTCCATCCAACTGAGTAATTTTCATTATGTCTCATTCCTTGCCTAATTAGTCAAAGCCAACTACTAGTTCTGCCATGATCAAAATTTTGGCTATAGAATTGCTTATTTCTATCTTTTAGTTGATAATTTAATTATTTTCATAGTCATGTATTTTTTGATAATTGTGGAACTATTTAGCCTCATCTAACTCCTGGCAATTTTCATTTGCAGATAATTTCTTTTCTTCAGCAGAATGCACATCCTCGTTTGCTGAGAGAATTCCATCAGTACCCAGAATGTTTGTGATCAGGTATAATTCTTCCCAACACTAGATATTCTCCTCGAAATATTGTGGCTGTGATTTATGTTAAAATCATATGAATAGTGTTTCCTGACCTTCCATATAATTGAAAGTCAGCTGTGGTCTTCTCGTCTCATTTCGATGTGATAAAAATCCTACATGTAAACGTGATTATTCATTTTCTATATGTTAAATTGCACTCTCATTTGGCAGATGAGATTGTGAATCAGATCTGAATAGGGTAGAGATGACTCTCGCTTATTCTATGATGAATTTCCTTCAAGGGTAATCTCAAGCATCTTAGCTCTCGATTGATTTCTGTCCACTCTTTTCTATTTAGTGATTATATTTGAGAGATATATGCTTAATCTGGCAGGACATCTTTGAAGCTGCTTGTGAATATGCACGAGAACGTGGTAGTTGCTATGGGAGGATTCAAGAGAATGCGTCTATCAATCAAGGCTGAGATTCACATGAATATGCGAGAGTTCCTTCGGCTCAAAACAATTAGAAAAGATTTATTCGTGTCCTGACAATGCAAACTTAAGAAAGGGAGGTACACAAATTCGAGTTTTTCTTGCTGGCGTTCTCTTTTGTTCATAGATTATAGGCGAACTGTCAAAGGTATGCTTTCAGAATTGTTGAAAAGAATTAGAAAAAGTCAAAGACTCGATTCTCACTGCAATTAGACAGGTCATATCTTCTTTGTGAGGGGATGTATAAACTCGATTCAAGAGTGAAATAGAAATATTAACCACCACATGGATAGAAAATGTAGAAATAGAAAGACGAGGAAGTATAATCTACAGTCGGTGTAAATCATGAAGGCAGCCCACCGGAAAAGAAGGGAAATTGATTTTGAAAGCATTTATAGCTGAAGTTATTGTTAAATTTTGTACCAAATTGTTTTGTAGTCTATATGTTTTCCCCTGTTTATTGCTGACTTTAAGCATTTCCTACTTTTTTGACTTAAAAATGAGACACAAATTTAATGATTCCAAAGTCTTTTCAGCTTAAAAGCTCTTTGGTAGAATCTTCATTAAATTGAAATTGATGGCTAATTTAACCGAGTTGCTTACACTTGCATATAAGTGAATTTGATACTCCCTCAATTTACAATTTTGTTAGTACATTTTCAGGATGAACAAAAATTGAAGAGTTAGGACACGTCCAGAAAATTTAAACATCTATATTTGACGACTACGTGGATGTCTGTTTTCTAACAGGCGAACTTCCATTGTTCTTCCAGGTTCAAGTTCTATGTTTTTTAAGTTGTTCAATTTAGTCCTTCTCGAGTGTTTTGAGAATGTAAAGAAGCAAAAAGGGAGGTGCTTCGTGGCCTATTGGGCTACCATGTCCCAACATCCAATCTTATAAAAGATGGGATTCTAGGTACGGCAAAGGGGTTGTTTAGATCGGGGGTATATAAGATAACAGGATAATTTTCGTTTATTTTGTAAGATTTTGGAGTTTGGTTTGCAAGTAATAAAATATTACGGTAATTTTTTATTGCAAATAGTGTTTACTATTAGTAATGTGAGAGGTAATCTTATTACCTTGTTAGGGAGTGTTATTAAAATATTACCGGGGTAATATGATTATTCTATCATTTTTCTCTTAATTAAAAACCATTTCAGACATAATTGTTTTCAAATGTTTACCAAATAATAATTACCAAACCTCCTAACATTTGAGAAATTAGTTAAAACACTCAAGCCATAAAAAAGTTTAAAAGTTTACAAAATACCCCCAGTCACCCAAGACCACCGTCGGCTGTGACTCATCACCGTCGGTTGCTGACGTCAGTCGTCGTAATAGTGCAGGATCGGTGGGATCTGGTCGGTCATGCATCGTTAAAGCCTTTTCTGACTAGATTTGGCGTTTCTATGACTGTTTCATAACCAAAGATGTGGTCGTGAAATGACCATAGATTTGTGATCCATGGCCATTTCTGGCTTTGCTGGTGCATGGTCGGCCATATATGGCCAGTTGTGCGCCATTCTGTCGATTGTCGACGACGGTTGACAATGGTGGCTGGCTGCTGGCAGTAGCTTGGGGTGGGTGGAGGTGATTTTGCTACAAATTAAAATTTTATATGACTGTGGTGTTTTAGCAAAATTTCAAATGTAGGGGGTTAAAAGAAATGATTCAAAAAATAATAATAAAAAATACTGTTATATTAATAATTAAAAAGGAGGGTAATTTAATAATCTATATAACATACTCACTGATTTATTCTCTCAACCAAGCATATTATTTACCAGTTTGAATCAACCAAAAATATTTTCTAAACATTCCGAGTAATCTTCAAGGTGATTTTTTTTCCTGTTAATATAATACACCCCTATAATAAAATATTATATGATCCAAACGCCCTTAAAAAGGTTTTTGAGATTACCTACCTCTTAGGTCAGAGTAATTACTTGGAATCTCAAGTGAAAAAAAAAAAAAATTAATAATAAGGGCAGGTGTTTGGGATTACCTAATGCCTTAGGTCTATGTAATTACTTGGAGTCCCGAGGATATTCTCTAGGGACAGATACAATGGTCCCCAAACCTGGCCCAAAAATTACCTCGATAATATTATATATTAAATAAAAAATATATAAATAAAAAAAAGAATTCCTGAAATACTATATATATATATACAGTAAAACATCTCTATAGTGATACTGTATAAAAGAATAAACTCTACATAGTTATAAAAAATTATATTCCCAATTTGGGATAGTTATAAATAATAATAAACTCTACATTGTAATAAGTTATAATTTTTGTAATTCCTGTCTTAAGAAAAGTTGCATCCACATAGTAATAATTATCTATATATTGCAAAAAAATATATGGTATGTTACATTAAAGGTTTAAGATGAAATAAAATATTTATCTGAAGTTATTTGGGACAATAATTTATGCTTTAAAGTTGCTATTACATCTTTTAACTTGCGGGTACATTATCTAGCGTGAATATTTTTTTGTTAAAGCCAAAATATTTCTAACTTCTCAAGCATGTTTAGAGCTTCTTGACATGAAATTTTTTGTATTTCCATACTATTATCCTCATAATTATTTCATTTCTCTTCTTGTTTAATTATAGAAATGATTTCTTCTTTTGTTAAAGCATACATGACTTGTTACTCATTTGGATGATTAAGGAAGACATTAACATTCATTCGATTAGTGTAGTGAAGTTTTTGAATCTGATCACTCAATTTTACAACTCCTCTTTGATTCTTCTCATCCACTTCATTTGTAACTTGCAATACATTAACATTGAGGATCCTAATTTTGTAATGCTTAAAACAATTGACAATTGTTTATGACTTCACATCAGTTGTTATGCAGCAACTGCATTTACAATTCCATCAAGGACAGTTATTTTTGTTGGTTTCAAAACACGATCTTCTATCCGTTTCAAAAGTAGACAATTGAAGCGCTGAATTGAAACCTTAATATTATTAAAACATGAATTGAAACCCTAATATTGTACTACTAAAACATGATTTTTGAAATAAGAAATTTTTTTAACTACACCTTTATTAAGTTATTACCTCCTTATAGTAATAAAATTAGTTAGTCCTACCATTATGACTATAGAGAGGTTTTACTATATATATTATATATATATATATATATAAGCTGAATACCCTTTTTTATTTTTATTTTTCTTGAACAATCTATTTGTAGCAGTTCATCACTGCAATGGGTTATGACAACAATCCGCAAGTTTTCTCAATCTTTCTTTGCTTTTTTTCTTATTTTTCTTGAACAATCTATCAATATTTTTCTTATGGTATGTTATAATTTTCTCTATTAGCAGTTGCAGAGAAGTTCAAGAGGGGTCCTTACAGGCAAGTATATTAGATTTAGAAACTAACTTGATGGTCCTTACAGGCAAGTTCAAGAGGGTCCTTGCAGGCAAGTTCAAGAGGGGTCCACTGAATAATAAGTAATAAATTGACCATAACTTACTCAATAAAAATCCAATTGATGAGAGGTTTGAATTTTTAGAAACTAAACAGACAGGACCTTAATTTGATATATTATACGCTTAATTTGGATAACTTTAGTCCTACTGCCAAACCATTTCTTTATCATCATACACATTTTGGTTTTCACTGAACAGTTAGTAGTAAATTGACCATAACTTGGTCAATAAAAATCTAATTGATGAGAGGTTTGAATTTTTAGAACTAGACAGACAAGGCTTTAATTTGATATATTATACGCTTAATTTGGACAATTGTAGCCCCACTGCTGAACCATTCCTTTTATTATCACACACATTTCGGTTTCCCCTGTTTCTCAATTTCCATTGAACAGTCAGTAGTAAATTAGCCATAATTTGCTCAATAAAAACCCAATTGATGAGTGGTTTGAATATTTGAAAACTAGAAAGATAGAGCTTTAATTTGATATACAATTAATTTGGATAACTATAAACCTGTTACCAAACTATTCATTTTATCATTACACATATAAAACAAATTCAATTTTAGTGATGACAAAGGAAAACTAATATTGATATGTAGTTTTAATTGTATTCGTTCTATCTCTTTTTGTTGATTTTTGGATTGATTTTGTTATTTGATTTTTAAGTTTTGTGGGTTTTACAATTATTGTCTTTCTTTAGGATGCTATCATCAAATATTTTTTTTGCTATATGTGGTGGTCAATTCTAATTGCAGGAAATGGATTTGTGTCACATGACTTTTATCTTCATGGCTTCTTCAATGTTTCAATTAAGTTGCCTTCAGATTATACTGTTAGAGTTGTTGTTTTCTATGTGAGTTCTTTTCTCAACATTCTTAACTTTTTTTTATTTCTAAAATAATAATAATAAAAATAATTCATTTTCTTTTCTCAACAATCAAAATTAGTTTTTTCATTTAGCTTTACAAGTCTCTTGCTTAAAAGTTCACATTTTTCAGTAAGGTTTCTCTTTCTCTGATTGATTTATAGATTTATCAATAATACCTAATGGGTTATCTTGCAATTTTTTTTGCTTTGCTAGACAAAGTTTTAAACTTTAGTTGTAGATGTCAAATGGTGACATATTTGAGAAGAACCATGATGATATAGACTTTGAGTTAAATTTGTGGATAATTTATTTATTGATTTTTTAATTATCAATTCAATATAAAATGAACTTTAATACAGAAAATATATATTTAAAACACAAAAAAACCAATAATAATGTAAAAAATATATAATAAACATACTTGTGCAAGGCGCCGGCTTTTCATCTAGTTAGCTGTGTACTCTCCAAGAACACAAAATTCTTATTCTTGTCTAAATACTTGGTTCAATAATGTCCCAAATCTATTATTGTCGGTCAACATTTCATTGAATAAAAGTGGGTAATCTTAAGTCAAACTATGTCAACATTTCATTTAATAAAAGTGGGTAATCTTAAGTCAAGCTATGATGAAGGATTTTTTTTTTTTTTTTTTTTTTTTTTTTTTGAGACCGAGATGTTCGGACCAGTTTACGTGCACCTCAAATAATTCCCGAAATCTTACAATTAACAGTCAGATAAATCTCCGATGACAATTCCTATTAGCAATCGAGGTTAATTGAACTCAAATATCTTAGATAATACTCCAAGAGTCCCTATTCAATTACTCGGCTACCCAAAGGTGGTTTTCTTGACAATTTCTCAATAGAAATTATTTCTAATCAAAAGCACAAAGTGATGGTGTGGATTCTCATCCCTAGTGGAGCTATTTCCGGAGGAGAAACTTCCTTTAAATTTCATAGTTGAATATGAGTTATTTATAGTCAAATTGTAAAGTATTTTCCAGATCGCCATTCTTCGTGGAAGTAACGGGGAAGAAGAAACAAATTTGAAATTTCACCCAAGTTTAGTAGATTTTTCGGAGGTGGTGCTTTTTGTATCTAAAAATCTGCTTGAGTTTTCAAAAGGTTAGAATATTATAATAATAATTAAAAGCTGACGATTTGATCAATCATTAGTCAATATTTTGTTCTACAATAACTTATTTTAATAATATTAGGATACTCTCCCTCCCTCGTAGCCGGCAGCTTTGGGAAAATATTTGGAGTTAATTCAAATTTAACAGGAAAAATATCGACTCTCTCAAGTATGTCATGGTTTAAAGAGTACCAATCAGCTTAAAACCATTTTCCCCCTTCAAGTTTGGCGAAAGTAAATTTAACCCACAAGCTCTAAAAATTAAAATTTAAACCTTAACTTTTTAAATAAGTGACATTTTCTTGGCTCCTTTCTGCTAACAAAATATATATTTTGACACAAAATATGAGGTAAGAAAACTAAATTATCCTTTTTTCATTTATATAAAAAAAATTAAAAAAAATAAAATATTAATATGTAAGAAAATAAACTTATAACAGAATAATATTTTTATTGGTATAATTTATATTTTTGGTGAAAATATATTGGCTTGAATTATAAACTTTGTAGAATTGAGAAATTTTGTGGTTTATAGAAACACAAAATGATAGTTTTCCTTTAATTTACAGTTTAGTCTCATTACTCAATATCTTGTATGAAAATATATTTTTTTCTTATAAAAAAGGGGGAAATTTCGCTAATTCGAAAAGTTTAAGGTACAAATTGTCACTTTTTAGAACCTGTGGGTGAACAATCCAAGCCAAACTTAAAGGGAAATGATTTAAAGTCCGTCAAATTCAACTTTTTTTAACTTTTCTATGAAACCCACTAGTTTATATATATATATATTCATTTACACCCTTATAATTCACCAACATATACCAAATTTGAAAAGCATATATGTCATGCACATTTACATTTTAAATCGAACGAAGAAACTAACTTTTCCAATATGCACATTACTTTACAAATATAAATGAAAATCAATCAATTTTATTATTTATAAGAAGCACATTACACAAAACAATAAAAAGAACTTAAAATAAAAAATAAAAATAGACTCATTAAATAGATTGAAATGGCCACCTATGGTCGCTAGTGTAGAGTTTAATACGGTCCAGCCCAACTACATGGGCCAATGATTTACAATAATACTATACTTACAAAGATTTCCATATAAAGTGAGGTGGCAAAAAATGAATAGAAGAGTGAAACAAAAAGTCAAACTCATTATATTTACTCTTCCATTCATTTGTTGTCACATCACTTTATATGAAGATCTTTGTAAGATTTCTTTGTAAATATAGTATTATTCAATGATTTAACTAGAAAGCAATCACAGGTCTATATTTGATTAAATTTAACTAGATCGTAACTGACATGACCTTGCGATCGCTTAGTTGAGTCATTCAACCAATAACCTCTACTTTAGAAACTACAATCAACACCCATCTCGACTATTGTTTATTACCATTTCATCATTCATTTATATGATTTTCGTATACCATCAAATGAAATGATTTTTGTATACCATCAAATGAAATGATTTATAAACATCCATCAACTAAAAGGTTGTAAGTGTTACTTTCTAAAACCTATGGATCTTACGGACTTTCTCCAAACCCAAGGGGTGTAAACACTACAAAAATGAAATTCATGGAACCTTCATTTAAGTCTGGATGCACTTTCAGTGAACCAGTATATATGTCATTGAACAACCTTTCATCTAATTCACAAATAGATTTTGAATTCTGGTGGAGTAGTTTTCATTTTAAAACAAATGGAAATATTTTCAAAGAAACTAACGACCATTGATGTATATGGACCAAAAATCGTGTTGGGCCTGAGGAGGCTCAATAGTTAATATAGACAGATTATGGCCCAAGGCCTTAACCCAATTCTGGTTGGGCCTATGCTTAAATCCACCTTGCGAACTGCCCTCTCTGTGAGTTGGGCTATCCTGCAAGCTAAGCTAAGCTGGGCTAGCCACATGGTCTGTGAATAGGAAACAAAATCATATTCTGTTTCCGCTTCTATCAAGATCCCAGATCACATTTATAAGCTTAACCTGATAAAGGAAAGAGATCTTATTTTCTTCCTAAACTATAACTAGAATCCTACTAGGATTCAAACATCTTGGGTTCACTATATAAGCAGGGGCAAACCCCCTTATTAGGCATTCAGAAATCACCCTTAATAGCTAAGCGCTCAAAGTACTTGCTCCTAAGAACCGCCAAATTATTCTAGTATTCCTTTCTATCCTTAGCCCTCACTAAAATACTCTTAGCCTTGTTGACTTGAGCGTCGGAGTGTCTACGGCAGGCACCACACCAGTGTCTATCTAGCCTTCACGTTCCCTTTTGCTTTTTGTGCAGGTACATCCGATTGTCAGTGGCTTACTTTATACAGGATCAGTCCCTCTCAACTTGACCGTAGATTTTACTGTTTGCAGTTTAGTAGCCACTGTAGGGCCTCGACAATCATTCGATTCAAAGTGACCTGCTCTTTCTGTTCAGCCATTATGACTGATAACACCGAAAACCTCGTGCTCGACGTTACGACTCAGATTGCGACTCTCACCACACTGGTGCAAGAGAGCAACAAAAAGTACTAGGCCTTGGAAGCTCAGAATGGTGCCATCCGTGCGAAGAATCAAGCTCTCCAAGAAAAGGTAACCCATTTCTATTATGTGGATTGGTCTTTAAATCAGCATCATACATCCTCCTCTCGGCTACCCCTTCATCCCCGACAACTATTCTCCACCCCAGATCATGACACCCTCATGAAACCCCTTTACCATAATACAGCTCTAACCACCACAATGTCCCTAACCGAGCCGAGCCACATTGATAGCACCCAACTCATCAACCTCTCAACCACTAGAACACGCACAAAAGCTACCCTGTTCCAACAACTAAACACCCATTTTATACTCCCACAAACATATCCAACGCAGTCACTGGCCGGCATCACTACCCAAACCACCCCACTCAGCTTGACCATACACGTCAATCCTAATGTCTTCCCTCAATTCCTCAACAACTTATACAACCCAATGCCAACCCCCCTTGAGCAAACACTCCAAGCAGCTCGCCGAGATGGAAGCCATAATTCAATGCATTCCCGGCGTACCGACACTCCTTAAGAAGAGCCAACCCCAAAGTTATGCTGATTCACCCTTCATAGACACCATAGCAGTAAAGGAGATGCCACAAAAATTCACCTTCCCCAACATGAAGCACTACGATGGGACCACTGACCTAGACGACCACATAGCATCCTATAAGCAACGAATGCTAGCCGCCACCATCCCCCAAGATCGCCACGAAGCATACATGTGTAAAAGCTTCAGCTTTAGCCTCATGGGACCAGCACTCCAGTGGTATACCAACCTCCCCAACAACTCTATCGAATCTTTCCTCCAGCTCATGGACACCTTCGTGGAGCAATTTGCTAGCAACAAAAAGCTAGAAAAGCTATCCGACAATCTCTACCGGATCTGCCAACACTGTAATAAGCCACTCCGAGAATACGTAGGACGTTTCAATCGCAAAAAAGTTTCCATCCCTTACTACAATCAAGAGACCATGGTGGATGCTATCAAGAAGGGACTCCTCCCTAACGGTGAGCTATACAAAGAATTCACCAAGTTCAATTATACCATTATGGAAGATGTGCTAGCTTGCGCTTGGATAGAAATAAGGTGGAAGGAAGATGAGGTCCATCGAGGCAAGCTTAACAACAATGACGATCGCTACCCTTGTTGATCTGATAGATGCCATGATGCAAGACCAGTTGAGCCGTACCGAGTAAGAAGAGGCCCAGTAAATGATAATAGACACCCACTGGAGTGTCCCTTAGCTCGGCACATTGAAAGAGAACCCACCAACCCAATAGATACAAGATGCCCGACTACAACCTGAACATCAAGCCCACAGAAGTAGTGACAGTGATGAAAGAGATGGGAAAGGTTGTCAGATGGCTAGCAAATTTGCCACACTATATGTCCAATCGAGATAATACAAAGTGGTACGAGTTCCATGAGGACCATGACTATGTCATCGTTGACTGTATCACTCTCCGCCTTGAAGTTGTTGAGTTGCTAAAAAAAGGTCACCTCTAAGACTTCCTAACAGATAGAGGAAAAACCACCTTAGCAAATAAAAACTGCTAAGTTACACCTCCACTGAAAGCACCACCTATTACGAGATCTGCAGTGTGATCTTAGGAGGATCAAAGGTAAATGGCGTGAGTTACTCCTCGGCTAAACACCATGCAAGAGCTACAGCATACCCTAAACACCATTCTCACCAACCATCGATGCAAAGACCAACGAATCTAATAATTGAATTCGTTGACAACAAAGCAACATCGCTTCTTAACCCTCACCATGATGCGCTCGTCATCATCCTCCAGATAGCCAACATTCTCGTGAAGAGAATCCTTGTAGATCCCGACTCCTTAGCAAACATTCTGTTCCTCAACTCCTTCAAAGTAATGGGCCTGGATGAATCTAGTATCAACCACTGCTCCACTTTCCTCGTTGACTTCAGTTCAAAATAGAAGTATACAATGGGGAGATAGCTTTACCAGTCTACGCCGAGGGAATCAATCTCCAAACCACCTTCATGATAGTAGACACCCCTTCTATGTACAATGTGATACTGGGCCAACCATGGATCCACTGTATGTGGTCCATCTCATCCACTTTCTACCAAACCATTTGGTTCCCTACCAAGTGGGGCATTAAGGACTTAAAATGAGATCAGAAGGCTTCTAGAACTTGCTATCAGAATGCCTTTAAGACTAAGCAGGGAACCATGTAGCAATTACAGTCCCACACGGATGAAGGAGCCGAGCGGGATGAACCAGCTATGGAGGAGCTAGATGAAGTGCAACTACACCCCAACCACATAGATCTCAAGACTCAAATAAGGGCACAACTCCAACCTGACATCCGAGAGAAGCTGGTAATGCCGTTCGACCTAAAGAATGCTAGCGCCACTTACCAACGCCTTATGAACAAGATGTTCGCCAACTTGCTAAAGGACTCCATGGAAGTGTACATCGATGATATGTTGGTGAAGTCATTGATCGCTGAGCAGCACCTCAACCACCTTAGACAAGCTTTTGAGGTGTTGTAGAAATACAACATAAAGCTGAACCTAGCCAAATGCTTCTTTGGCTTCTCACCCACAAAGTTTCTCGGCTACATGGTAACACAACACGGGATTGGAGCCAACCCTGTTAGTAAACAGTCCCATATACGTAGCGGAAACAAAAACAAATATAATATAGAGATCGTTTACAGGAGCCAGGATCAAGGGTATAATTTTACAATTCATATTAAAATAAAATCTGCAGAAAAATAAATCTGAGTTTAAAGAAAACAAACGCACGTTGGAGGCTCCTCCAAATTTGTCAACGAATGTTTTGCTAGAGGTCCAAGTGTAGGATCGAACCCACGTAGTCCACACGAAGACAATCTCAAAAGAACCAAAGAGGGATTTGCTAGATCCTCTTTGGCTTCAAGATTAAGAAGAAAAGGAAATCAAATTGAATTGATTTCTAAGCAAAAGTGTTTCTGCCGTCAGAGTGTTTTTCCAAAAGAGGCTACTGTGTTTTTTTTTTTTTTCAAAAAAAAATTCTGTCACTTTTAATTAACACATTTTTTCCTTTTATAGTACATCAATTTGCCCTAATCCCATACGGAATAGGCTTGGACTCCAACCCAAACACCCCCTGTTGCCAAACACTCCTAATTTGATATTTTTGTTTTATTTTCCATCATTATCTCAATTAAAATCAATTAATATATATTTAAATATATATTAACATTTAACAATAATGATAATATATTTAAATATGTGCGAACACACATTTAAACATAATTTCACTTATTTAATTTTTCTAACAAATTAAATAAAGGCTACAACCTCAACAAATTTAATTGCATTGTGAAATTACCAAAATACCCTTTTGCCTTAAAAGACGAAGACGCCCTTCTTTCTTCTTGGATATTAAATTATCTTTTATGTGTGTGACCCATAGGCTCCTCATCATATCGGCAATGTATAGTATCACGATTAACACCAATTAATCATCTCACTAATACACAGACCAAGATTGGCCCCTAGCAAGGCATCATGGCCACCCGATAGATTCGGATTCAGCAAAGTAGCTACCGGTCAATGATATGGTTATCGTGCAATTCGATCCTTTCATCATCCGTTATCTCGACGAGATGAAGGCATAGAAATAGTGTCAACCTTCGGTTACTCTCGATATTATGTATTCAGTTTCTAGACCAATGACCCGTATTATAAACTGAATAGAGCAACAACTCAATCCCACTGTGGCCACAGTTTTAATGTCATTGCCATATACTGAATTGCGCCGTGAGATAACTTTCTCCCATACCCGAGAGTGATGAATCCTCTGTCAATCCACCATAGTCTTGATACACTCCTTGATACAGCCAATCACCACCGTATTGACAGTTCTGAAAAGAACTTCGTTAGGCTAGTGTCAAACTACACCAATAGGTGCACAAGGAGCTCCAGTGATCTCAAGTCTAAGGATCACATGTACCACCATTCGTTAGAGGATTTGTTCTATAGACACTGGGTTTATCATCCATATGGAATCCTCTGGTGGGTTAGTCCAGTAAACTTGCTGCGGTGTAATCGCATACAGCAAGCACCCATGTGTTGCACCAGGTTATCACCAAATAACCTTGACAAGTGAGACCAGTCACTGTCTTTCAACAGGGTCGTTCAACACTATGATAGCCTTACCATATTATCTGTGCCCTTACTTCAGAATAATACTAGGGCTACGGACGTTTCTAGAATTGCCACCATATGTGCCCATAAGGTTCTCACTATCAAGATTTGAAACACTTGATACCCTCGTCACAGTTCTACCATTCTAAGGACATATATCAACACATATTGTAATAATAATAATGATTTACGCGACATAGTATAAAATGCCTTTTATTGATTAATGAACATTATTACAAAGAGTCAATTCCATAATAATTGATTGGCTCTAGGGCACCTACTCCAACAAACCCTGATCAGATCAAGGTGATCCTAAGCATCCTATCTCTTACATGCATCAAAGAAGTTCAACGTCTCACTGGACGAATAGCCATGCTGAGCCGATTCATTTCCAAGTCGACGGAGAAGGGCCATCTCTTCTTTGCTTCCCTTAGAAAGTCAAAAGAAGTTTGAATGGACCCCAGCATGTGAAAAAGCAATGGCTTACCTGAAAAGGTACTTAACATCACCTCTTTTACTTTCTAAACCTAAAATAGAGGAACGACTCTTCACCTATTTATTCGTGTTTGAATGTGCCATCTCCGTCGTATTGATTCGAGAAGAGGAAGGAAAACAGATGCTGGTCAACTACACCAGCAGATCTCTGCTCGACACTGAGACACGCTATAGCTAACTCGAGAAGCTTGCACTTGCTCTTATCATTGTTGCGAGGAAATTGAGACCGTACTTCCAATGCCTCCCTATCGTGGTCTTGACTTCTTACCCCTCAAGAAGGTCCTCCACAAGCTAGATCTCTCAGGTTGGTTCATCCGATGGATAGTAGAGCTGAGTGAGTTTGATTTCTCCTTCTAGCCCCGAACTGCTATCAAGTCGCAAGTGCTAGCTAACTTCATCGCTGATTTTGCACCTAGCACTTCTATTCAAGCGGAGAGGGAGCTCATGTGCTTGATTGAAAAAAGCTCCTCTAAATGGATCCTCTCAGTAAATGGATCAAGCAAAATAAATGGTAGCGGTTTAGGACTTGTCTTAACTGCTCTCGAGAAGGACATCATACATCAGTCCATTCGGTGCGACGTCAAGGCTACCAACAATGAAGCCAAATATGAGGCATTGATCGCCAGTCTCTCTCTCGCTAAGGAAATGGGGGTCAAAAAACTCGAAGTTGAATCTAACTCACAACTGGTGGTGAATCAGTTCCAAGGGACCTACCAAGCTCGAGATGTCAAGATGACCTCCTACCTCAATTTAGCCAAAAGGGTCCAGGTAGCATTCGAAGAGATCACCATCGCTCAAGTCCCAAGGACCGAGAACACACATGCAAATGCTCTGGTAAACCTCGGCTTGGCTCTTCAAACTCCATTACCAGCAACAATACCTTTGGTTCACCTCCAAGCTTCAACCATTACGGTCGACTCGACTGAGGTCTCACCAGTCGAATCGAAAGAGTCTTGGATGACACCCTGTAACATCTACTGAAAACTAGTACAACGCATGCATAACAACAATGTAAAATTGGGCCCAAAGTTTTCTTTTCATTAATAATACATATGTCTTTTATACACAATTAGTACTATTTACAAAAATGCATTTTAAAAGACAAAACAGGGGAAACAGTGTAGCTATTGCTCCTCGCTTGCCGACGCCCCTCCGACTGCTTCGTCACCTAGATCCTGCATCCACAAAGGAAAATAACGGGGTGAGCAC
The DNA here is from genome assembly GCF_008641045.1 of Pistacia vera. Lineage (NCBI taxonomy): Eukaryota > Viridiplantae > Streptophyta > Magnoliopsida > Sapindales > Anacardiaceae > Pistacia > Pistacia vera. The sequence goes on along the minus strand of NW_022196136.1, from coordinate 2,077,336 downwards.
AAATAATGCTCAGTAAGTAAACCCTCTAACTGTCTGTCCCCGTATATAACTCTTAATTCTTTCCTTATACTATTTCTGATTCTATTTCTGTTTCTACTAAACATCATGGCCTCATCTTACCGGAGGTACGGCCGGATGGCGTTCACACAGCACCATCTCGCTCTCTATGGCTATCGGGTGGAATTCACAAAGTACCAACCCGTTCTTAGTGACTACCGAGTGAGGATCACAAAGCACCAACTCGATTCTTCCTAACTATCGGGTGGAGATCACCTAGCACCTACCCGTTCCTCATGAATTTTGGGTAACGTTCACCAAGCATTTACCCGTCTCTAGTCACTATCGGGTGATGATCACAAAGCATCAACCCGCTTCTACTAGCCGTTGGATGATGATCACAAAGCATCAACCCACTTATCTAATAACTAATCGGATAGTGATCACAAAGCATCTACCCCATTTCTATTACTCATTGGGTGACGATCACAAAGCATCGACCCATCTCTAAGGGCTATTCGGATGATGATCACAAAGCATCAATCCGATTCCCATAGCGGTCGGGTGATGATCACAAAGCATCATCCCAACTATACTACTCTTCTAATTCATTCTATTGTAGCATTTTTCAATGCTCTCTACCCTTAGAGTAATTTTACCCACTAAGCTCTCTACTCATAGGGTATTTCTATACACAAAGTTCCCTACTCTTTCTTAGGTCACTTGTCAATGCATATAACAATGCACATGGATGATTCATCTCTACTAATGCACTTGTGAAATGCCAACATGCAATGTTGCAAGAATTAAGGTTCATTACTCACACTCAATTCTCTATTAGGCATTTCATCAAACAACTCATGTGCACTATAAAACTCTATCATAGCCATGAATCTAAAACTTTTCCTAACCATCCAAAATGGGGAAAAACCCCTTCACAAAGCCATAATAACCTGTCAAACAAAACACTTCCAAAAAGGGTTCCATAACACCCCTTCAAATCCATCTCAACTACCTTGCCAATCCAACAACCCATTTCTCATATTTGCAAGGAATAAACAATCACAAAGCATAGAAATCTCTATTTAATCCTCCATACATGGCATATTACATGTATATCACATACATACATCAAGTCTACCAAAACCCTAATCAAGAAATTTCATAAATCTCAACTTGGGTTGGGTTTTACTTACTTGCTATGGAGAGACTTCACCAAATCTTCTTTCCACTTGGTTTTCTTGACTATTCTCTCTACTCTTAACCAAAAGAATGAAAACCCTCAAAAACCAAAATGAACTAAAATCTACAAATCACACAACTTAAGGAGAAATCCTTACCTTAGGAAGCCTTAGGTTGTTTTCTATACCCCAAATCACTTCAAAATCCCTTGGAAATCCTTGATCAAAAGAAAAGAGAAGTTGAGAGGAGAAGAATGAAGGGTTGCGTTTTTGGAGAAGAAGAATGAGGGTTTCTTTGATTCTAATTCCTTTTAATGAAATATAAACACAATCATTCCCATTTTGCCCTTACTCTTCTTTGGGAATTCCATCTATATCCTTTGATTCATTACAAACTCACCCCTATATCAACACATTCTCCATGAAAAATCCTTACAATTAACTCCCCACTTTTCCTGCTAATTAGGGGTAGAAAGGTCAAATTGCCCTTAGGGAAGAAAATATCTAAAACTCAACCAACATGAAAATCGGCCCGTCGCCGCGGCGAAGAAACCTTTGTCGCCGCGGCGAAACTGTCCAGAGAGTTTCACCCTTGGTTTCAACACATCTTCACCGCGGCGAAGATTCTTCTTCGCCCCGCCGAAGCTTGGTTCACTAAGATTCTTCTATTTTCAACCAATTTCAGGGCAACATAACACTCAAACAAACAATAATAACAAAAACCAACTCGATTAAGGGCGAAAGAGGAAACAATAACAACGTACCTCAAATGGGGCGTTACACACCCATCCTTCGCTACATAGAGAATGACAAGCTCCCAATAGATAAGAACGAGGCTACCGGGTGAAGGCCAAGGCAGCTTGGTTCACCATCCATGATAGCTGCCTACTCAGAAGGTCCTTCTCAAGTCAATATCTTAAGTGCGTCACCTCGAAAGAAGTGAAGTCGTGCTCGTAGAGCTCCATGAAGACGAGTATGGCAACCACGCCGGGTGACACAACCTTTCCAGTCGAGCTCTCATAGTAGACTACTATTGGCCCACAATGCGCTTCGACTCGACCAAGTTCCCTAAGAATTGTGATAGTTGCCAACGCTTCACCTCGATATCACACCTCTCCCCGAAACAGCTCAATTCCATCCTCACCCCTTGGCCATTATTGAAATGAGGGATAGACATAGTGGGTAAGCTCCTAACTGCACCGGGGTAGAGAGTCTACATGCTTGCGGTTACTAACTACTTCACTAAGTGGATAGAGGCCTAGGCCTTCACCAAAATCAGAGATCGAGAAGTAAAATGCTTCGTGTGGAAGAACTTCATCTGTCGATTCGGCCTACCAAAGGAGATTGTCACTGAAAACGGCTCCCAATTTATAAGCTATGGCTTCCAAGACTTCTGCAAGATGTGGGAGATCAAGCTAAACTTCTCCAATCCACACTACCCCCAAGCGAACGAGCAAGTTGAATTGTCCAATAAGACCATCCTCCAAACAATGAAAAGAAGGCTATAAAAAGCTAAGGGGACTTGGGCGGATGAGCTCCTAGGAGTGCTATGGTCTTACCCCACCATGACTCGGTCTTCCACGAGAGAAACGCCTTTCTCTTTGGCTTATGGTTTAGAAGTGGTAATCCAGGTAGAAGTGTCGATCCCCTCAGCTTGGCTCCGCTCCAGTGCATGGATGAAGACACCAATGGATAACAACTTTGTCAAAACCTCAACATCGCTGACGAGTTAAGAGATCAAGCCCTCATCCGCAAAGCTGTCTATTAGCAAAAGGGGGCTCGGAACTACAACAAGAGTGTCGGAGCTAGGGTCTTCAAGTTGGTGATTGGGTCCTACGCCAGTGTTTCAAAACACAAAAGATTTAGGAGTCGACAAGCTTGGCCCCACGTGAGAAAAAACTTACAAGATCACCAAGGTTATTGGGAAGGGAGCATATCGGTTGCAATCACCAAAAGAAAAAAATATCACCAACAGTGGGAATGCAACGCATTTAAAAGTCTATCACTTCTGATAGACTTGGCTCAGCCCCATCATCCATAGAACTTAGGAACTCCTCAAATAGGGGTTAGGGTGGACCTGTCCACTCCCCTAATTTTTTTATTTAAACTCTAGCCTATGGCAGACTTGTTTTCTCTTTATTCATTAATAAATCAAGATATTATTCAGTATGTTCAGGTGTTTAAATGTTTGCTTACAATAAATGCCCCGAGGGTTGTAGGGAACATTCCCTTCACACATGATCAAAGCCTAAAATGGTTAAGTCACAAACATTCACAACACTTAGAAAATAAACTTCAAATATCAAAAGAGGAAGCAAACAAGGCTGAGCCCCTATCATTGAAAATATAAAAGCCTCAAGGGCTGAAATCACATCTAGTGCACTCGACACTTACGAAAACTTAAATAAAAGTTGTTCAAAAAAATCCCTAAAAAATTAAACTTTGGCTCAATGTCTTCATTCGATTGGTCGCTCGACTCGACGCTGTCCCCGACTGGCTGAGATCCTAGCACGATCACCTCCTTGTGCTGCTCTATCAACCCATCTCCGTGCTCCTCTAGACGAGCCTAAAAAACAATAGGGTCCACACTACAACCTTCTGGCTCAAGTCCAATCCCTTGCTCAGCAAGGAAGGCTTTGTACTAAACTATCGCTTCATATGACTCCCACTCTCCCTGCCTTCTTTCCTTGAACTCCTCCATTAGTTTTGAGCGAGTCTTCAAAACCGTGTCCTCCTCATGGAGTGCAAGAATCGCTCTTCTCTTCTCCTCAGCATGAAGTCCCAACAACACTCGATTGTAATTCAGATTTGCAAAAGAAAAAACAATGAGATCTAGTACACCAACATTTATCAAAAACCAAGTTCACTTACTCGTAGTTTGTTGAAAGAATAGGATATTCTCGTCTCCACTCCCCCCAAAGACCAGTTCCCCCTTTACAAAGAAGTAGTCATCCTTCCATTTTTTATCACAAGTCTTCAGCCATGTCACTAAGTGCCTCTAGCTGTGCCATAGCATAAAGAGGTATCTACCTCTTTTTTTATCATGTTCCTTCAAATAATACGAATAAAGTAGATCCATGGCCCTAAACTCTATGCAGAGCCACACACATAGACAATCAATTGATATGAGCAACCTCCATACTTTCTACACAGGTTGGCTCGGGGTAATGACGTAATGGCTCAGCATGATGTGCATCGATCTTGGAATGGGAAAACACATTCCCTCTACTAGGGTCTACTCATAGATGTTGACCCAGCCTAGCACGGACCAGTCCACCCTCTCATGTCGATCAGTGCCGTGATCTCTATGGAATCAAGTATCATGTAAAGATACCTGATCTTCATCATCTCCCCCGGCTCAAACTTGGATGATGGGTTATCAATAAGCATCCTTACTTTGGGATGGCTTTGCTCGTCCCCATGACCACCACTGGTTGAAGGAACTTCACTTCTATCTATATGACCCAATTGTCAACATCTTCAGAGTTGGACCCAGTATCTGAACCTTCACTACTAGAGCCATCACTGCTTGGCTCTGCACCATGGTTGCTCGGCATGTGCCTTACATGGAAAGCTACATTTACTCAAATTGGAGCCGTCCCACCACCTTTTGGAAGCACCACCATGGTGGGTACATTTTCATATAATAGAGTAAGGGTGTATTTGTAAGAATTGGAAATGTTTTTCAATACGGTGCGTTTTGAACTGTTATATAATAACAATTGTATCGGCTCTTTGTAACTAACTTTTCATTAAAATAAATAGATTCCATTTTCAATTTTGAGAGCGTCGGCTACTCTCTCGTGTTCTCTCTGTTCTTTTCTTCAAGAATCTTCATGGTATCAGATCTATAGACACATGTCAAATGGCTCAAATCAATCCTGAGTTTTCAAATCCTGCATCAAAATCAAAAGGTGAGCAAACTGGTAATGCAAGCGCAAACAGTCCGGTTGCTCATCCTACACTTCCCACACTTTCAGTTAAGCTTGTGGAGAAGAATTATGGTTACTAGAGATCACAGATCTTTCCTGCTCTTGCATCTCACGGTCTTGATGGCTTCATCACTAGTGAGAGTATCTGTGCACCTATGTTTTTTGTTGAGAAATCTGTAGATTCAGAGGAAGTAGTAAAGAAACCAAACCCTAAGTATTTTAATTGGAAAAGACTAGATCAATCTTTAGTTAGCTCGTTGCTTTTTTAATATCTGAATCAATGTTTAGATATTGAAGAAAACAGCCAGCTAACTAAAGATTGATCTAGTCTTTTCCAATTCTGTGAATCCACTACAGACGATATGTGTTGATTCTACCTCAACTCATTTCTCCAATTCTGTTGGTGATACATCACTACAAGCTGGATCTTCTTATCAGGCAGTAGCCACTCCACATACTATTCAAGATCAGTCCTAGTATATGGACTCCAGCGCCTCCAATCACATGGTTGCTGATGCCTCAAATATGGCTTTGAAATATGCCTATCCAGGAGGCTCTAAGGTGCAAGTTGGTAATAGGGAGTCTATTCCCATTACTCATACATGTATGTTGATGGTATCTTCCTTTGATACTAATAGATTAACTCATGTTAGGGATATTCTTGTGTTACACAAATTGCAAAAAACTTGTTGAGTATATCAAAAATCACTAAGGATGATAATGTGATTGTTGAATTTTGCTCTGACCAATGCTTGGTAAAGGAAAAAAATAGTAAAGATGTGTTGCTTTAGGGCACAGTAAAGGATGGCTTGTACCAGCTTGAGTTGACAAAGGCTATTAATCCAAGCATGAAGTTTGTCTCTTGTTCCGCTGCTCCCGTTGCTACAATATTACCTTTTGTCTCAATGGTGCCTTTTGGAGTTCATTTTCCTCAACACAAAAGTAGTTACTGCTTTTCCTACTACTGTATCATCCTCAAATAAATGTCTTAGTGATAATGCAAACTCAGATTTGCTCTTGTTGTGGCATGCAAGATTAGGCCACCCTAATAGTAGAACACTTCATGTTGTCTTGAAAAAGTTAAATGTAAAGCAATCTTTGTCCAGCAATAAAAGCTTCTTTTGTGAAGCATGTCAGTATGGGAAGTTGCAACAATGTCATTTTCCTATGTCAGAATCTAGAGTTGAAGCTCCTTTAGAAATAATACATTCGGACCTATGGGGTCCTACTCCTGTAAACTCTTGTGAGGGATATAAATACTATATCATATTTGTTGATGATTTTAGCAGGTTCACTTGGATATATCCTTTGAAACTTAAATATGAGGCCTATGCTGCTTTTGTACAATTCCATTGTTTTGTAGAGAGACAATTGGATTCTAAAATAAAGTGTTTGCAAACTGATTGGGGAGGAGAGTATAGAAGTTTTGCTGGTTATTTGCAAAAATATGGTATTATGTTCAGGCATTCGTGTCCTCATTTATATCAACAAAATGGCAACGCTGAAAGGAAGCACTTATCAATTCCAGAATTTGGTTTATCCTTATTGGCTCATGCTGGTATGCCATTGAAGTATTGGTGGGCAGCCTTTAGCATAGCCACATATTTGTTGAACAGACTGCCTAACTCAGCTTTTAATTTTGTGTCTCCTTACTTCACTTTATTTCATCAAGAACCTAGCTACATTGATCTGAAAGTTTTTGGATGTAGTTGCTACCCTTATCTTCGCCCCTATAATAAGCACAAACTCTCTTACCATATGGAGAAATGTGCCTTTTGAGGGTATAGTCTCTCTCACAAAGGCTACTTGTGTCTTGCTTCTACTGGGAGAATATATGTTATTAAGCAAGTGAAATTTCATGAGACCGATTTTCCATTTAAATCTGGTTTTAATTACTCTACATCTTCAAAGGGTTCAGCTTCTTCTAGTGAAACTTGTATCAACTCACCTTCATCTCCTTGGATACTTCCATAGCCTATTTCAAACTCCACTGATCTTTGCTCTGTTTTGAACTCAGGTGCTAATTCATCATACTAATTTCGTCTCTGATCATGCACCATCTTTATCTCATAGTCAACCAAAGACATCTACCATGGCTACCACTACTCATTTACAATAGTCATTAGTGGATACTCCAAGTTTTATGACCATTATTCACTCTGAGTCATAACCTGCATCTCTACAAGAGTCCTCTGGTATACTCCAGTACCTATAACTTCTCCAGAATCTCAGAATAATCAATGCACATACCTTCTATCCAGTTTTTCTCGTTTAGCATCTCCTCAAGCTCAAGACCTTCCAGGATTTCAGTTGGAAGTCTTAGTCCCATGTTCTCCAAATTCAACTTCCCATAATTTAGCTCTCAACACTCATCCTATGCTCACTTGGTCTAAAACTAGTTCACTTCATCCAAGAGCCTTTTTGACAACTAATTCTATTCTCTCATAACCAAAAACCATGACTGAAGCTTTACTTAGCCCTGAATGGAAGCAAGCTATGGATTCTAAATACCAAGCTTTGTTGAAGAACAACACATGGGATCTTGTTCCTTATGAAGATGGGATAAATGTTGTTAGAAGCAAATGGGTTTTTAAAATGAAACTGAACTCAGATGGCTCTCTTCAGAAATACAAAGCTAGGCTGGTGGTCAAAGGCTTCTAGCAAACTCCTGGCTTGGATTACTTCGACACCTTCTCACCAGTGATCAAAGTAGCTACCATTTGAATACTGTTGTCCTTGGCTGTTCATCACAACTGGAAAATTCAATAGTTGGATGTAAATAATGTGTTCTTAAACGGAGAATTAACAGAAACTGTGTTTATTGTTCTTCCTGAAGGCTATTATGATGCTTCTCAAAGGAAGAGTTCACAGCAAGTTTGTCGGTTGAATAAGGCTCTATATGGGCTTAAGCAAGCTCCTCGAGCTTGGTTTGATAAGCTAAAGTCTGCATTGCTTGAATGGGGTTTTGAAAATTTTGTATTCAATGTGAGCTTATTCTATTATAAAAATGACTCTAAGGTGACGTATTTTCTAGTTTATGTAGATGATATTCTTGTCACAGGTAATGATAATTTGCTTATATCTCAGTTAGTAGTTGATTTAAACAATAGATTTTCGCTTAAGAATCTTGGCGAAGTGCAATATTTTCTTGGCTTTGAAGTTCAACGCAATGATACTGGTTTACTACTTACATAGAACAAGTATGCTCAAGATTTACTTATCAAAGCAGGTATGGCAAAGTCAAAACTATGTACCACTCCTATGGCTACTAGTTTAAAGCTTGGAAAATAAGAGAGTAAAGTCTTTGATCAACCTACTCTGTATAGAAGGGTTATAGGTGGTTTACAATATTTAACCTTGTCCAGACCTGATTTGGCTTTTGCAGTTAACAAACTTAGCCAATTCTTATAGCAGCCTACTAAAGCACACTGGACAGCTTGTAAACGAATTCCCTGATATGTGAATGGCACTCTTCATCATGGCTTGGTCTTTAACAAGCAAAGATCTTTCACCTTAAAAGCCTTTGCGGATGCCGATTGGGCTAGAGATGTAACAGACAGGAAGTCTACTAGCAGCTATGCTGTGTTTCTTGGTGGTAATCTGGTGCAATGGTCTTCTCGAAAATAGAAGGTTGTATCTTTATCATCCATTGAAGCTGAGTATAGATCTCTCAGCCAAACTACTACTGAGTTAGTATGGATTCAGAATTTGTTTAAGGAGCTAGGAATTCACATCAGTAATGTTCCAATTATTTGGTGTGATAATATGAGCGCATGAGCTCTCTCTTCCAATCCTGTCTTTCATGCCAAGAAAAAGCACATCGAAATTGATGTGCATTTTGTCAGAGAATTGGTTACTAAAAAGGTCTTACATGTACAATATATAGCCTCTGAATATCAAATAACAGACTTGCTCACCAACGCTTTGCCTGCTGCTAGATTCGATATGTTGAAGGAAAAACTGAATGTTGCGTCAAAACTGCCAACCAGTAATCATGTCAAAGTAAATGATGTTAGCACATGATGTTAGTGGTCAATGTGTTACTTGGCAATATGCAGTAGTGTAGTTGTGAATTATGTCAAATTTTATACTGCAGATTTTTACACTGTGTGGAAGTGTTACCTGGTCTTATATACAGTGGTGCAATAGTGGATTATGCAGAATTTTAGAATTTTATACTACAGATTTTTACATTGTCTAGAAGTGTTACCTGGTCTTATATATAGTATTGCAGTAGTGGATCATGCAGAATTTTATACTGCAAATTTTTTACACTGTTTGGAAATGTTACCTGGTCTTATATACAGTAGTGCAGCAGTGGATTAAGCAGAATTTTATATTAGTAGATTTTTACATTGTCTGGAAGTGTTACCTGGTCTTATATACAGTAGTGCAACAGTGGATTATGCAAAATTTTACACTGCAGATTTTTTACACTATCTGGAAGTGTTACCTGGTCTTATATATAGTAGTGTAGTAGTTGATTAAGCATAATTTTTTTATGCAGAATTTTTACATTATCTGGAAGTGTTATCTGGTCTTGTATGCAGTAGTGCAGCAATGGAGTATGCAAATTTTTACACTGTCTGGAAGTGTTATCTGGTCTTGTATGTAGTAGTGCAGCAGTGGAGTATGCAGAATTTAGTAATTGGAAATTGTGCAAAAGTAGTTGGTATCAACTTTGGTAATGTTAGGTTGCAGTAGTGTCTCTGCAGAAAATGTAACTGATGATTAGTGTGAAATCATGTAGATGCAGAAGTTTAAAGGTGTTGTGGCTTGGTAAGGGTGTCACAATAAAGATGGTGTGGTACTGTAGTACTATGGAAAGTTAGCGATGAAGCAATGTTATGGTATGATGAAAAGTAACTTGAATGAACAGTGGTTAATGTAAACTTCAAAGTATGTTCTGCTTAAGGAAGCATATTAGCATAGAGAAGTTGATAGAAAGTACTAAAGTATTGAGAGACTTTAGCTTAAAGGGGAAAATTGAGTACAATAGAGTAAGGGTATATTTGTAAGAATTGGACATGTTTTCCAAGTACTGAGAGACTTTAGCTTAAGGGCGAATATTGAGTATAATAGAGTAAAGGTGTATTTGTAAGAATTGGAAATGTTTTCCAATAGAGTGCGTTTTGAACTATTATATAATAAAAGTTGTACCGCCTCTTTGTAACTAACTTTTCATTAAAATAAACAGATTCCATTTTCAGTTTTGAGAGCTTCAGCTAGTCTCTCGTGTTTTCTATGTTCTTTTCTTGCTTTTCTTTTCTGTTTTTTCTTTAAGAATCTTTACCCCCAGGCGTCTTTGATCGGCTCGGCCTCCAAACCTCTTCTGGAGTTATCAAGAAAAGCTTGACTCCTCACATGGCTCAGCGATACTGTAACAACAAACCCAAACCTCAAATTTCTAATCTCCTACTCGGATCGGCTAACCCAACACCAGGAAAATCCCCTAAATTACAAATGTGACCCTCTTCTTCTCGCTTCAGATCGAAACCAGAAACCACCCTTCTCCTCAAAAACCACCAAAAACCACTTTTCCTTTGAAATCTCAACTCTCAGACTCAACGCAGACCAAAACACTTCTAAAACAACGTCTAAGTGTCCAAAACTCGTCGGAGAACACAAATGGAGCAAGAAACAAGTAAAATCGAAGAAGTGAGTATTTACCATGAAGAATGGCTTAAAAAACCCCAAAGCTCTCTGAAGACAAAAAGGTTTTTTGCCTTCTCTTTCTCAAATGCAACAGAAATCGAAATGGGTTCAAAAATGAAAAAATGCCGCATTAAATGGGTTAAGATCCCGGATCACATTCATAATTCTCAATTTACTCCAATAAAGAGGAAGTTGGAGAGGATGATAAGGAGAAAGCTTGTGGAGGTGGGGAAGTTGAAGAGGAAGTTGGTGGAAGTGGTGAAAATGGGAAGGAGTTAAAGGTCAATTTATTCAAGCCAATAGTCGAGAAAAAAAAAAATCATTTTATGCTTATTATAATGAGGAAGTAATTCACGTATGGATCAAGTGCACGACTAGGGATTATCCTCGAAAATGGTTTGATGAGATGCTAAGAATGAGTTGCTAGGTTCACGACTCAGTAAGTTATTTTTCCCATAATGTATTATGTTATCACTTAAGCGATCTATTTTTTCTAAATAGATCGCTTGTAGAGAACAAGACACTTATCGTCTTGTTTTTATTTGATGCAGCATATTGACGAGGTTTTGACACTTATGATGATGGGACAAACTATTTATGCTGATATTTATGATCAGCAATGTGCCATAACCGACGTGTCTTTCGGCTAGAGCCTAGTAAGCCAATATCGGGCCTTAATAAAAAAGGGAAATGATGGAGTAGCAAAAAGAGAAGCGAAGTAGTAAAGAATTCCCACAAAGGATTTTGAAGGTGTCCTCGCATATTTTCATATTGACGGCAGGATGTTTCAGTATGTGAGGGAAAAGAGGCCCAAATATGACAATAGTTGGGCAAGGGTGAAAAGGGTATTCTGCATCCTGAACGTGAAGCAAATGCATTGGATAACCGTTGTATGGCTACTCAATGAGGGTTTGGTGTAGATTCTTGATTGCAATTGGAGTTGTTGTAGGGAGAAAGAGTTGGAGACTGCAATGGAGCCACTTTATGTATTGTTCCCATAGCTTTTGAGAGAGAGCGAGATGTTTGACCATTTGGGTGATGATATACTTACCAGAAAGTTTCCAAATAATAAGGCGAGGTAAATTGTGTATAAAACTTGCATACTACAATTGTTTTATAATTCGATTCTAATAGTAATGTCTTCCTCATATTGTAATGTTGATTGTTGGGTATATGCACTCAAACTTCTTGAGTTCTATATGACTAACACCCCAATGCACAACCTGAACGACCATACAATGATCAACTTCCGGGAGTGTTTAGCTATTGAGTGCTATCATGGTGAGATGGATCCCCTAGTTTTTATGGACTCTGCTTAGATATTTTATCCATATTTGTGATTTAATATTTTGTAATTAAATATATAGGCAGGTGGATTGTTTGAGCTATAAATATATGTTATGTTAAGCACATCGTTTAAGAGATTAATTCCTACCGCTCAAGCGATCTTGTCTCAGTATCAAAGATTAAAAACACTCATTTTTTTTTATGATAAAAGTCATAATATCAGTGCGAAAATGGGGGTGTGTGTGTGTGTGTGTGTGTGTCTCTCTCTCTCTCTCTCTCTCTCTCTCTCTATATATATATATATATATGTATGTATATGTTATGTTAAGCACATCGTTTAAGAGATTAACTCCTTTTGCTTAAACGATCTTGTCACAGTATCAAAGATTAAAAATGATAAAAGTCATAATATCAGTGCTAAAATGGGGGTGTGTGTGTGTGTGTGTCTCTCTCTCTCTCTCTACACACACACACACACACACACACATATATATATATATATATCGGCACTAGTAACTCAAATTTACATGATGGATGAGTACTAGTTCAGCCTAACTCAATCGGAAACCTTAAATTATAAAGAGGAAGAGAGAAATGTAGAGAAAAACATAAAACTCTATGTACTAAGTATCTTTACAAGATATGTGCTAAAATGGGTGAATGGCCTTATTTATAGGCTAACTCCCTTTAGTTGGCACGCAAGTTGGCATATTAGTTGGCATGGAAGCTTTATTGCAACTTGCATGGCAAGTTGCATGAGGAGCCTTCGAGTCATACACATACAAGACAAATTAAGAACATAATTCGTGAGAGGGTTATTTTCGTCATTTATAATGAAAGAGCATTTTGGTAATCTCATAGTGTAATTAAATTTGCTGAGGTTGTTGCCTAAATTTAATTTCATATGGAAATCAAATTAGTGAGATTATGTATATTTAAATATATATATTTGAATTCAAATATAATGGATATTATCTAATATTAATATTTATCATTAATATTGATAATATAAAGTTCAAATTTGGTTTTTAAATTGAATTTAAATATAATTGATATTATCTAATGTTAATATTTATTATTAATATTGTTAATATGAAATTCAAATTTTGGTTTTTAAATTTGAATTGAAATCCATGTTTGGGTTGCAAGGGGAGTCTATTCCTTTGTGGAATAAGTTGTTTGCTATTCCAATTAGAATTGATGGCTATTCCCAGTCAGAATAGGATTTTGGTGTGCACTATTTAAGTGTAACTAAAAATTAAATCATTAAGTGATTTTTGAGTTACAAAATTGAAACCCTAGCCACCTCTCTCTCTCCCTCTCTCTCTCTCTCTCAAAAACTCCATTGCCCTTTTGTGAGAAAAGAATTTTTCTCTCAAAGAAAAATTCTGCAAAAAATTGTTCTTAGAGTTGAGCGATCTACCTAGTCTAGAAATCTCTCAATGATGGTTGTCCTTTCTTTGTGTGGTTATTGGGAGTGCACTTCTACTTTGAAGTGGTTTGCGAATCCAACATCAAATCGAAGGAGCCTCCAACGCTGGTATGATATATTATATTTGGTTTGATGTCTTTATATTAAATAATGTAATCAACGTAAAGATCATGGGTTAGTGTTAGTGGATCTTAACAAATGTTTAATTTTTGTTACCTTCAAGAGATCTGTTAACCTACAGTGGTACAAGAGCCGTTTACATTTTATTACATTATTTTTATTATCGATTGATGTATGTCAATGATGTGTATTTGAGATTTTGATTTGCCGATTAAAATCTGAAAATTGCCTAACGTGTTTGGTTGAGATGTTATATCTGTTTTGATTTGTTTCAGGTTAAAAGAAATCAAATAAAACTTTATTTCAATGCTGGACGGATCTGCCCTGAAGGGGTTGTGGGTGGTTACCTTTTTAAAAGGGCAGCAGCTACCGTGGAGGAGCAGCAATGAACAAATGAACGCTACTGAGGGCAGCGCTGAGTGCAGGCAAAGCGTGTGACATTTGGGTGTCTTGCAGCGCACATCAATGCTATTGTTGCGCGCTGCTTGGTACGAGGGAGGTGGCTGCATGCCTTGGCTGGTGCTGCAGCTAGCAGCATGATAGTAGCCTTTCAAGGCTACTATATCGACCCTGTTTGCCCCACTTGCGGTGGCCCCGTGGTGGCCAACTTCCCACCAGCACTTGGCCTTGACTAGCACTTGGTTTTTTAGCGAAGTGCCTGATCTAATGTGCATGAGAATGCACGCCAAATCTGGAAAAATGGGACAACCCAGGCAAAGATGCAATGGGCCGAATTTGGGGCTTTTTCGCATTTTTTTGCGATGAAGAAAAATCCAAATTTTTTTGGATATATGTTGCTGCATGTTGGGAATGTTCTAGAGGCCCATTTGAGTGAGGCCTGAATCAAATGGGTTAAGTTGCAATTTTTTTAAAAAAATTGTTGGACCTAAAAAATATTGCTAAACATTAAGGGGTAATATGTAATCTACAAAACCAAATCAGAATTTAATTTTGCATGTTTGATGTATGATTCTTGTATGTGAATGTGCATAAGCCTTTGGACCTAGTTTAATTTTTGGATTATGTAATTTTAAATCGGGCCTGTGTGCCCTGCCTTTCTCTATTATCTCCGTTGTAGTTCTCTCTCTTATCTCACTTCCTTCAAATGTAATTGAGTTTCTTTTCAAATATGTAAAATTAGATTTGTAATTTTAGTTTGAAAGTTGTGTAATGTTCGACAAGAAGAAGCGAAGGAAGAGGAAGGCGAATTACTTGAAGAATCCAAAGTTGTAATTAAACCGAGGTTGACCTACCGATTCCTCTAGGCTCAAGGAATCAGTTTTAGTTAAGGCTGTGCATCAACATGTTTATTTTATCCATAGTATGCATGCTAAGCATGTATGTTATGACTATAACATGCTAAACAAGATAAAACTGGTGAGACACACAAAATAAAAACCCTCGATAAAGTATACTAAGTCAAATTAATAAGAGCCTTCCATCACCATGGGTTTAATCAAACCACTGTTCGTCGGAACCTTGTTCGCCAAAGCGAAATGTACACTTCTACCAGTGGGAGGTTACATTTCATTGGAGTTTTCCTTAATGGTGATGGGTCGACTTAAATGGTGTGTTTTTCTTGTTCGCCAAAACAAAGGTTGATAAACACACCATAGGCATAGTAGAGAAGTACACTTATTGTGTGTACATGGTGACATGTAGTGTCCACTCTACTGATACTGAGAATCACACTTGAGGCTTCAGCCATTGAATTGTGTGATTGGTTTGTTGGCTTATTTCGCATTTGAGGTTGGTAATTGGAGCTATCAACTGGTGCGAATTAAGTTTATTGGCCTGCCTAATCAACCCATTTTGGCTTGTTTGCCAAAGCGAAGGTTAGAAATGGGCTAGATGGGATCTTAGTCTACTAGGAAAGCCAACGGGCTTTCTCAGGTTAATAGTGAGGGTTATTAGCTTGAGAAAAATAGTGTAAACAATTATTTAATAAAAGACCTTGTTAAATAATAATAAATATGATAATAACTTTTTTTTTTTTTTTTGCATTTGTAGATTCATTAAAATGAGCAATCCCAACCTGCGATCGATAATCGAGAAAGAAAAGAGGCTGGATGGATCCAATTTCTTTAACTGGTATCAAAATCTTTAGATTGTACTAAAGTCCAAAAAGAAATTGTATATCCTTGATAAGCCTTATCTGGCTAAGCCTGAACCTGATGCCACTCAGGAAACTAAGATACTTATCAAAAGTTCCTTAATGATGCTAATAATGTTCAATGCAGTATGCTAGCATCAATGACATCTGAGCTGCAAAAGCAGCATGAGAATATGGATGCACAAGCCATAATTCTACATCTCAAGGAGCTTTACGAAACAAATGCTCGACATGAGAGGTATGAGGTGTCAAAAGCGTTGTTTAGGAGCCAAATGACTAAGGGAGCCCAAGCTGGTCCTCATGTGCTTAAGATGATTGGGTATATAGAGAGGTTTGAGACTTTGGGTTTTGGTGTGGATGCAGACTTGCAAGTGGATATAATTCTACAGTCACTACCTGATTCTTATTCATCGTTCATAATGAACTTCAATATGAATACAATGGTGAAGTCCTTGTTAGAGCTATTAAATATGTTGAAGATTGCGGAGCAGGACTTGAAGAAGTCCAAACCTGTTTTGCTGGTTCTTGTTGCTAAAGCCAAGGGTAAGGGTAAGGGTAAGGCCAGGTTCTATCCCAAGTCCAAACCCAAAGCCCATGATGCTTTTAAGCCTATTAGTGGCATTGGAAAAGGTGGAAAGATAGTTTACTTCTACTGTGGCAAGCCTAGCCACTAGAGGAAGCATTGCAAGGCTTTCCTCTCAAGCAAGAAGAAGTCAGATGCTTCGACTTTAGGTGTATACATGATTGAGATTAACTTCTCCCCTTCAACATCTTGGGTCATTGACATAGGATGTGGTACTCACATTTGCATTGATGTGTAGGGACTAAGTTAGAGTAGATTGATCACCAAGGGAGAGGTGGACCTAGGAGCTAGAAATGGGGCACACATGACTGCGTTGGCTGTAGGATCTTATTGTTTGTTATTGTCTACAGGCTTATTGTTAAAATTTAATAATTGTTATTTTGTTCCTTCCATTTCAAGAAACATTATATCAGTATTCGCTTTGGATGATATGCCATATCATTTTGAAATTTCTAATGGATTGATGTCCTTTAGTTTGAAGGGTATTCTATATGAAAATGCAAGGTTATATAACAGATTATATGTTCTAGATTTAAACAATAAGGATATTCTCAATGTGGAAACAAAGAAAGCTAAACATAGCAATCAAACCCAAACATACCTCTAGCATTGTAGATTGGGTCATGTTAATCAGACTTACATTGCAAAACTTTAAAGGGATAGAGTTTTGGACCCTTTTGACTTTCATTCATTTGAGGTATCGAGTCATGCCTTTTAGGCAAGATGACCAAGTCTCCTTTCACAAGACAAAGTGAAAGGGCTATTGAATTATTTGGCATCATCCATAGTGGTGTAAGTGGTCCACTAACAATTGAAGCTAGATGTGGATATTTGTATTTCATCATATTTACTAATGACCTCAGTAGATATGGTTAGAAGTGAGCAAGAAAATAGGTTCTAATCAGAACCATCGGGTATCCAGGATCCCGATTCCAGGTAGGAACTAAAACCGACCCTCACAGGGTAAGTTCCGATTCTAAAAATAAGAACCAGGACTCCACATTCCAGTTTCGGTTCCTTTATTTCTGGAATCGGGTACAGGAATCGAAACCAAAACCTTGAATAGGGTACCCTGCTAGGAATTGGGAATAGGGTACCCTACTAGGAACCAGGAATGGGGTACCCTATTAGGACCCTGGAATAGGGTACCCTATTAGGAACCGGGAAAAGAATCGGGTTTAGAAAAGTAGTATACAACATTGGGGGGTTTTAAGTAATTTTACAGTAACTAATTAAAATTATTTGAAATATTTAAATTAATTAATAAGAGAAAAGTTAAAGAATATGTAAGCAAATGCGGGTGTATTTGTAAATTTAAAAGGTGTTTTTGTCATTTTATAAACTAATAGGGACCAATATAATTATCTAGGGTACCTGGAACTGAAACTGAAACTAAAACCAAAACCAGAAACTATTTCAAAGGTTCCAGTTCTAGCTATTGAGGAATCGAAACAAGTTGGTTCTGGTTCCGATTCCCAATTTCAGGAACCGACTGGTTCCGGTGCTAGTTCTTCCAAAAATTCCAGGGTACCCGGACCCGATCACCCCTAGATATGTTTATATCTACCTTATGAGACATAAATCTAAAGCCTTTGATAAATTCAAAGAATTCAAAAGTGAAGTACAAAATATGTTGGGCAAGAATATTAAAGCTCTTTGGTCAGATCGAGGAGGTGAATACTTGAGCTCCAGGTTTTCTGAATACCTAAAGGAGTGTGGGATAGTTTCACAACTCACCCCTCCATATATACCCGAACATAATGGTGTGTCTGAAAGGAGGAATATGACCTTACTTGATATGGTTAGGTCCATGATGAGTTTTAGTGATCTACCCGCACATTCTAGGGTTATGCCTTAGAGACTGAGAGTCACATACTTAACCATGTGTCGTCAAAGTCTGTGGATAAGACTCTATATGAACTATGGAGTGGGCAAATGCCAAATTTGTCTTATCTGAAGATTTGGGTTACGAAGCTTATGTCAAGATATTTACTTCGAACAAGTTGGGTTTGAAATCTAATAAATGTATATTTGTGAGGTATCCTAAGGAAACCAAAGGATATTATTTCTACCACCCAGAAGAGTGCAAAGTTTTTGTTGCTCGTACTAGTGTCTTCTTATAGAATGAATTTCTTCTAAGAGGTACTAGTGGGAGAAAAGTATAACTCAATAAAGTTCTAGTTCCGTAAGATACATTAGAGAAAGGACGAGATGATGTGCCATAAAAAGTGGTTGAACATCGTGAGGAGGTTACTCTACAATTTATGGATCAAAGTGAACCACCTCAAGTAGCATAGGAGCTACGTAGGTTTGGAAGAGTATGCCATGAGCCCTAGAGATATGGTTTTCTCATGACTTAGCATGGCAACATATTGGTCTACCAAGACAATGAACCTAGGACCTATGATGATGTTATATCAGATCCAGATTCTGTTAAATAGCTTGAAGCCATGAAATTTGAGGTGGACTTCATGTACCAAAACCAAGTATGGTCTTTAGTAAATCAAACTGAAGGGGTAAAACTCATAGAGTGTAAACGGGTCTTCAAGAAGAAGACTAATATAGATGGTAATATGCATACCTATAAGGCACGATTGGTTGCCAAAGATTGCAAACAAATTCATGGCATTTACTAGGAAGAAACCTTTTCGTTGGTTGTCATGATTAAGTCTATCTGGATTATGCTTGTGATTGCTGCATATCATGACTATGAGATTTAGTAGATGGATGTCAAAACAACTTTCCTGAATGAAAACCTTGAGGAGGATATGTATATGACACAACCTGATGGTTTCATTCTTGATGGACAAGCTGATAAGACATGCAAGTTACAAAGGTCTATTTATGGACTCAAGCAAGCTTCAAGGAGTTGGAACATTTGTTTTGATGAAGCTGTAAAAGAATTCGGTTTCATCAAGAACAAAGTTAAGCCTTGTGTTTACAAGAAAGTAAGTGGGAGCGCAATGACATTCTTGGTGTTGTATGCCAATGACATACTTCTCATCGGGAATGATATACCAAACTTGTAGTCGGTAAAAATTTGGTTATCCAAGTGCTTCTCCATGAAGGACTTAAGAGAAGCAGCCTATATCCTTGGAATAAAGATCTACCATGATAGATCGTGTAGGTTGCTTCGTCTAAGTCAGAGCACATATATACAAGGTACTAGAGAGATTTAGTATGGAAGAATCCAAGAAGAGATTTCTTCCAATGTCACATGGTGTCTATCTCTCTAAGGACATATGTCCTTAAACACACGATGAGAAAGATAGAATGAAGAGGATCTAGATGCATCAATAATTGGATCCATCATGTATGTCATATTGTGTACTCGGATTGATGTCTCATGTGCATTAAGTGTTAGAGTAGGTGCCCTAGAGCCAATCAATTATTGTAGAATTGACTCTTTGTAATAATGCTCATTGATTAATAAAAGGCATTTTATTCTATATCGCATAAATCATCATTGTATGTATTGATAAATGTCCTTACAATGGTAGAACCGTAACGAGGGTATCAAGTGTTTCAAATCTTGATAGTGAGAACCCTATGAGCACATATGGTGGCCATTCTAGAAACGTCCATAGCCCTAGTATTATTCTGAAGTAGGGGCACAGATAATACGGTAAGGCTATCATAGTGTTGAACGACCCTGTCGAAAGGCAGTGCCTGACTCACTTGTCAAGGTTGTTTGGTGACAACCTAGTGCAACATATGGGTGCTTGCTGTAGGCAAGTTCACTGGACTGACCCACTAGAGGATTCCATACGGATGGTAACCCCAGTGTCTATGGAACAAATCCTCTAATGAATAGTAGTGCATGTGATCCTTAGACTTGAGATCACTAGAGCGCCTTGTGCACCTATTGGTGTAGTTTGACACTAGCCTAACACAGTTCTATTCAGAGCTGTCAATACCGTGGTGATTGGCTGCATCAAGCAGTGTATCAAGACTATGGTGGATAGACAGTGGATTCATCACTCCCAGGTACAGGAGAAGTTATCTCACAGCGTAAGTCAGTAAATGGCAATGACACTAAAATTGTGGCCACAGTGGGATTGAGTTGTTGCTCTATCCAGTTTATAATACAGGTCATTGGTCCAGTAACTGAATACATAATATCAAGAGTAACCAAGGTTGACATTATTTCTATGCCCCGGTCTCATCGAGATAACGGATGATGAAATGATTGGATTGTACGGTAACCATATCATTGACAGGTAGCTGCTTCGTTGAATCTGAATCTATCGAGTGGCCATGATGTCTTGCTAGGGGTCAATCTTGGTCTATGTATAGTGAGACAATTAATTAGTGTTGATCGCGATACTACACACTACCGGTATGATGAGGAGCCTACGGGTCACACAC
This sequence comes from Pistacia vera, assembly GCF_008641045.1. Taxonomy (NCBI): domain Eukaryota; kingdom Viridiplantae; phylum Streptophyta; class Magnoliopsida; order Sapindales; family Anacardiaceae; genus Pistacia; species Pistacia vera. Next base: position 2,056,668 of record NW_022196136.1, on the reverse strand, counting down.
ATATAAGATAATTTAAGAGCCAGTTTACAAGAAGGGCATTTTCGTCTTTTTAGGCAAAAGGGTATTTTGGTAATTTCACAGTGCAATTAAATTTGCTGAAGTCGTAGCCTTTATTTAATTTGTTAATAAAATTAAATAAGTGAAATTATATTTAAATATGTGTTCGTATATATTTAAATGAATTATTGTTATTATTAAATGTTAATATATATGAAATATATATATTAATTTAATTTAATTGAAATAACAATAATAATTATTAAAATATCTAAATGGGGCTATTTTGGACATAAGGGGCTGTTTGGGTTGGTGCCCAAGCCTATTCCATGAGGGAATAGGGCATTATGTGCACTATATAAGTGCGGTTTTTTTTTGTGAAATAAAAGATTGAAAATTCATTTCATTCACAAGTAAAATTCCAGCCCCTTTTCTCTTTTCTTCCACGCCAGATTTATTTTTTCTTGAAACAAAATTTCATTGATTTTGTTCTTGGTTCTCGAAGACTAAAGAGGATCTAGCAAATCCTTCTTTAGTTCCTTGGGGTTATCTTCATGTGGACTACATTGGTTCAATCCTACTCTTGGGTCGATAGCGAAATACGTTCAGAGACAAGTTGGAGGAGCCTCCAAACATGCGTATGATTTCTTAAACTCTAAACTGAAATTCTGTAGGTTCTAAAATTATGTATAAACTATAAATTTGTGCCCTGATCTTGGTTCCAAGGAACGATCTATGATGTAAATAAATTTTTGCTTTCCGTTGCTATGTATGATCGTTTCCTAACAGTGGTATCAAAGCCTAGGGTACCAGATTTTACAGTTTTTGCGAATGGTTGATTACATGTATTTGATTGATAACATGTTGCCTTGATGAATCTGCACAAAATCTGCCATGAAAGCATGTTTTAAGAAATCAATTGATTGATTAATTTAATTTGTTGATGATTTGCAAATTTGGAATATACAGGGTTATGGATTTTTGTTGAAATCAGTAGTTTAGATTGATTGCAAAATCCGTTTGACGTATTTTGGTTGCTGGTTGAATTGTTTTGTTGCTATAGATCAGTGTACGCTCGCCGCAGCGATATAAACCATTACCGCAACATGCGTTGTTGGTGTACACGCTGATTGCAAAATCAGCGCTCACCGTGGCGATATAACCCATCACCGCGGTGAATGCACGTGGAGCGTGAACGCGACTTTAATCAACGCTGCAGCAATCTAACCCATCGCCACAGCGAGCGCACTTTTGATTGCGTAGGGGCTAAATTGAAAAGTTTCAAATCTTTTGGACCAAATAGATCTGAAATTCTCAGGGGGTAATTAATAATTCACCCACCCAATTCAAAAATTGATTGTTTTCTAAATGTATGCCATGTACTTGTTTGTATATTGCATGGTGCCCGATACATGAGCCTTAGACCTATGGGGAATGTTTTAAAATTTTTGGGTATGTATGGTTGTAATTTATAAAATAGGGCCTGCGTGTCCTGCCTTTCTCCTCTTCTTGATGTACATTCTCTTCTCATCTCATTCCCCTCGCATGTAAATCGAGGTTTCTAAATTTGTTGATGTAAAATTAGTTTGAGATTAATTTTATTGTAAATTTAGTATGATGTTTTTGTAATGGACTTGAGATAGAGCAAAGGACGAGGCAATCATACTTGAAGACTCAAGATATTGATTACAGGACCCCTAGGTGACCTACCGATTCCTCTAGGCTCGAGGAAATCAGTTTTAGTTGGGCCATGTACCGGCACGTTTTAATATTTTGTTTAGAATGTATGCTAAGGTTGAATGTTCAATAAAATGCCAAACAATGTCATTCTAACAAAGATAATAATCTGGTGAGACATTAAATAACAAACCCTCAATTAAAGGATATTAAGTCACATAAGCCTTCCATCACCATGGTTTTAATCAAACCACTGTTTGTCGAAACCTTGTTCGCCAAAGCGAATGGTACACTTCTACCAGTGGGAGGTTAAAGTGCATTGGAGTTTTTCTTAATGGTGATGGGTGAACTTAAAAATAACGGTTTTGCTTGTTCGCCAAAGCGAAGGTTGATAAACGCGTCATAGGCATAGTAGAGAAGTACACATATTGTGTGTACGTGGTGGCATGTAGTGTCCACTCTACTGATACTGAGAATCACTCCGTTGGATTGTGTGATTGGCTTATTGGCTTCTTCACATTTGAGGTTGATAGTAGGAGCTATCAATTGGTGTGGATTAAGTTTGTTGGCCTACCTAATCAACTCATTTTGGCTTGTTCACCAAAGCGAAGGTTTGAAATAGGCAGGATGAGATCTCGGTCCACTAGGAAAGCCAATGGGCTTTCCCGAGTTAATAGTAAGGGCTATTGAGTTGAGTAAAATAGTGGGAGCATCGTTTAATAAAAGACCATATTAAATAATAATGAACATGGTAATAACAGTTACTTATTCTGCACTTGTAGATTTACTTAAAATTGAGCAAAATGATCCCAACATCACTGCGACAAATCATCGAACTAGGAGAGAAATGGAATGGTGAAAATTTCATTGACTAGTATAGAAGTATAAACAATATACTTCAGTCAAGCGATAGATTATACACCATTGAGCAAGCTCTATCATCAGAGCCTGCTGATAGTTCTATCGATGAGACTAGGTATGTATATGTGAAGCATACACATGATGCGAAAGCAGAAATGATAAAATACATTGTGCTTGCATCAATGACACCATTACTGCGACAACAGTGCCAAAAAATAGACTTAGCTTCTATTCTTTATTTTCTTCAAAGGAATGAGAAGCATATGGTGTCTCGGTCTCTATTAAGATGCAAGATGGAAGAGGGTACCAAAATTGGCGATCATATACTCAAATTGATCGAGTATATGAACAGACTTGAGATTTTGGGATGTGGACTTAATGAGGGTTTAGCGATAGACCTCATAATACAGTCTTTGCTAGGTTATTATTCTCAATTTGTCTATGACTTCATTAAGGATGATAAGAAGAACACCCTTTCTGAGCTTCTAGATATGTTGAAGGCTACTAAGTTAGGCATGAAAATGTTAGAAATGTTGACGTTGGTTGAAGCCAACTCAAGTGAGAAGGCAAGGGCTCAGAAGTCATTGGGAAGAACTATTGCAGAAAGGAAAGGTGTTTGTCCTCACTGTGGGAATCCCAGCCACTAGAGAAAACATTGCAAGGCCTTCCTAGCAAGAGGGAAGAAGAATGTTACTTCTTCATCAGGTAAGTTTTTGAGATCAACTTATCCCGTTAACATCTTGGGTTATTAACACAAGATGTGGTTCTTACATTTTAATGTGTAGGGAATACGACAGAGTAGATTGCTAGTCCAGGGAGAGGTGGACTTACCAGTTGGAAATGAAGCACGTGCTACTGCATTTCTTGTAGGATCTTATCGTCTGATTTAGCGATGGGCTTGTTTCTTAGAACTTGTGGATTATTATGGTCTTTCTTCAGTTTCTAGAAATTATATTTTTGTGTCTACTTAGGACAAATGAAAGTATTAGTTTACTAATGGATTATTGTCCTTGAGTGTAAATAATATTCTTTATGGAACTGTTTCTAATAATATGTTCTTAAGAAAGACAATAAGGATAATCTCAAAATGACAACTATGCCAACTTTGGCAAGTTGAGCTAAACATACCTGAAGGAATGTGGGATAGTGTCACAACTTACCCCTCTGTATACACCTCAACACAATGGAGTGTTTGAAAGGAGGAATAGGTCCATGATGAGTTTTAGTGATCTACCTGCATCAGTCTGGGGTTATGCTATAGAGACTGCGACTCACGTTATGAACCATGTGCCATCAAAGTCTATAGATAAGACTCCATATGAACTATGGAGTGGGCGAAAGCCCAACTTGTCTTATCTAAGGATTTGGGGTTGTGAAGCTTATGTTAAAAAATTGACTTCGAACAAGCTGGGCCCAAAATCCTATAAATGTATATTTGTGGGGTATCCAAAGGAGACCAAAGGATACTATTTCTACCACCTAGAAGAGCGCAAATTTTTTGTTGCTCGTTCTGGTGTTTTCCTAGAAAATGAATTTTTTTAAAGAAGTACAAGTGGGAGAAAAGTAGAACTCGATGAAGTTCTAGAACCACAAAATATACTAGATGAAGGACGGGATGATATGCCACAGAAGGTGGTTAAACATCAAGAGAAGGTCACTCCACAAACCGTGGATCAAAGTAAACCATCTTAGGTAGCACAGGAGCTACGTAGATCTGGGAGAATATGCCATGAGCCCGAGAGATATGGTTATCTCGTGACTCAACATGGTGACGTACTGGTCTACCAAGACGATAAACCCAGAACCTAAGAAGACGCTATATCGGATCCAAATTCCATTAAATGGCTTGAAGCCATGAAATCTGAGATGGACTCCATGTACCAGAACCAAGTATGGTCTTTGGTGGAACCACCTGAAGGGGTAAAACACATAGGGTGTAAACAGTTCTTCAAGAAAAAGACTGACATGGATGGCAAGGTGCATACTTATAAAGCATGACTGGTTGCCAAAGGTTTCAAAGAAATTCATGGTATTGACTATGAAGAAACCTTTTCGCCGGTTGCAATGATTAAATCTATCCAGATTATGCTTGCGATTGCTGCATATCATGACTATGAGATTTGGCAAATGGATGTCAAAACAGCTTTCCTGAACGGAAACCTTGAGGAAGATGTGTATATGACACAACCTGATGGTTTTGTTCTTGATGGGCAAGCTAATAGGGTATGCAAGTTGCAGAGATCCATTTATGGACTCAAGCAAGCTTCAAGGAGCTGGAACACTCATTTTGATGAAGCCGTAAAAGAATTCAGTTTTATCAAGAACGAAGATAAGCCCTGTGTTTACAAGAAGTTGAGTGGGAGCGCAGTGGCATTCCTTGTGTTGTAGTCGATGACATACTTCTGATCAGGAATGATATACCGAACTTGTAGTTGGTAAAGACTTGGTTATCCAAAGTGCTTGTCCATGAAAGACTTGGGGGAAGTAGCCTACATCCTTGGAATAAAGATCTATCATGATAGATTGCATAGGTTGCTTGGCCTAAGTCAGAGCGCATATATTGACAAAGTACTGAAAAGATTTAGTATGGAAGAATCCAAGAAGGGATTTCTTCCGATGTCACATAGTGTTTATCTCTCTAAGGAATTGTGCCCTAAAACACAAGATGAGAGAGATATGATGAAGAGGATCGCATATGCATAAGCAATTGGATCCATCATGTATGTCATGCTGTATACTCGAATTGATGTCTCATGTGCTTTGAGCACTTGTAGTAGATATCAATCGGATCTAGGTGAGCATCACTAAATGGCTGTCAAGAATATTCTTAAGTACCTGAAGAGGACTAAGGATATGTTCTTGGTTTATGGAGGGGAAGATGAGCTCACTGTATGAGGATACAGTGATGCTAGTTTCCAAACAGACAAAGATGATTATTGATCGCAATTAGGGATTGAATACTTTGTCTCAATATAGCTGCAGTGAGCTATAAAAGCTCAAATCGGTGTGCTGCAGCAAATTCTACAATTGATGCTAAGTATATCGCATTATTTAATGCAACCGTGTAGGCGGTTTGGATTAAGAAGTTCATTACTGAACTTGATGTGGTTTCAAGCATTGCTGATCCAGTATAGTTCTACTGCGATAACAATGGAGCCATTGTTATGGCTGAGGAATCACGGTCTCACCAGTAATCCAAACACATGCTTAATTGATTCAATATGATCTAAGAGATCGATCAGAAAGGGAATGTGCAGATTTGCAGAATACCTACTAACCCACTATTGAAGTTTCTGTTGTAGCAGAAGCGTGATGGGCACTTGGGTCATTCAATGTTGAGTGCATGAATGATTGGCTATAGTGCAAGTGGGAGATTGTTAGAGTAGGTGCCCTAGAGCTAATCAATTATTGTAGAATTGACTCTTTGTAATAATGTTCATTGATCAATAAAAGGCATTTTATTCTATATCGCATAAATCTTCATTGTATGTATTGATATATGTCCTTAGAATGGTAGAATCGTGACGAGGGTATCAAGTGTTTCAAATCTTGATAGTGAGAACCCTATGAGCACATATGGTGGCCATTCTAGAAACGTCCGTAGCTCTAGTATTATTATGAAGTAGGGGCACAGATAATACGGTAAGGCTATCATAGTGTTGAATGATCCTGTCGAAAGACAGTGTCTGATCTCACTTGTCAAGGTTGTTTGGTGACAACCTGATGCAATACATGAGTGATTGTTGTAGGCAAGTTCACTAGACTAACCCACCAGAGGATTCCATATGGATGGTAACCCTAGTGTCTATGGAACAAATCCTCTAACGAATGGTAGTGCATGTGATCCTTAGACTTGAGATCACCGGAGCGCCTTGTGCACCTATTGGTGTAGTTTGACACTAGCCTAACACAGTTCTATTCAGAGCTGTCAATACCATGGTGATTGGCTGCATCAAGGAGTGTATCAAGACTATGGTGGATAGACAATGGATTCATCTCTCTTGGGTACGGGAGAAGTTATCTCACGGCGCAATTCAGTAAATGGCAATGACACTAAAACTGTGGCCACAATGGGATTGAGTTGTTACTCTATCCAGTTTATAATACAGGTCATTGGTCCAGTAACTGAATACATAATATCGAGAGTAACCAAGGTTGACACTATTTCTATGCCCCGGTCTCATCGAGATAACGGATGATGAAAGGATTGGATTGTACGGTAACCATATTGTTGACAGGTAGCCACTTCGTTGAATCCGAATCTATTGGGTGGCCATGATGCCTTGCTAAGGGCCAATCATGATCTATGTGTAGTGAGACGATTAATTGGTGTTAATCGCGATACTACACATCGCGATACTACACACTACCGGTATGATGAGGAGCCTACATGTCACACACATAGAAGATAATTTAAGAGCCAGTTTATAAGAAGGGCATTTTCGTCTTTTTAGGTGAAATGGTATTTTGGTAATTTCACAGTGCAATTAAATTTGCTGAGGTCGTAGCCTTTATTTAATTTGTTAATAAAATTAAATAAGTGAAATTATATTTAAATATGTGTTCGCATATATTTAAATAAATTATTGTTATTATTAAATGTTAATATATATAAAAATATATATATTAATTTAATTTAATTGAAATAACAATAATAATTATTAAAATATCTAAATGGGGCTGTTTGGACATAAGGGGTTGTTTGGGTTGGTGCCCAAGCCTATTCCATGAGGGAATAGGGCATTATGTGCACTATAAGTGCAATTTTTTTTTTTTTTTGGTGAAATAAAAAGATTGAAAATTCATTTCATTCACAAGTAAAATTCCAGCCCCTTTTCTCTTCTCTCCCACGCTAGATTTATTTTTGCTTGAAACAAAATTTCAATGATTTTGTTCTTGGTTCTTGAAGACTAAAGAGGATCTAGCAAATCCCTTTTTAGTTCCTTGGGGTTATCTTCGTGTGGACTACATTGGTTCGATCTTACTCTTGGGTCAATAGCGAAATACATTTAGAGACAAGTTGGAGGAGCCTCCAAACGTGCGTATGATTTCTTAAACTCTAAACTAAAATTCTGCAGGTTCTAAAATTATGTATAAATTGTAAATTTGTGCCTTGATCTTGGTTCTAAGGAACGATTATGATGTAAATAAATTTTTGTTTTCTGTTGCCATGTATGATCATTTCCTAACATTAAGCACTTGCAGTAGATATCAATCAGATCTAGGTGAGTGACACTGGATAGTTGTCAAAAACATTCTTAAGTACTTGAAAAGGACTAAGAATATGTTCTTAGTTTATGGAGGGGAAGATGAGCTTAAGGTAAGAGGATACAGTGATGCTAGTTTCCAAATGGATAAAGATTATTATCGCTTGTAATATGGGTTTGTATTTTGTCTCAATATAGCTGCAGTGAGCTAGAAGAGCTCAAAGCAAAACATTGGAGCAGACTATACAATGGAGGCTGAGTATATCGCATTATCCGATGCAGCTAAAAATGCGGTTTGGATTAAGAAGTTCATCACCAAACTTGGTATGGTTTCCACGATTATTGATCGAATAGATGTCTATTGCGATAACAATGGAGTAATAGCTCAAGCAAAGGAACCACGGTCTCACCAAAAGTCCAGACACATACGCAGGCGATTTCATCTCATCAAAGAAATGGTTGAGAGGAAAGATGTGCAGATTAGCAAAGTACATATGATGACAATCTTGTCGATCCACTGATGAAGCCTTTGTCGCAGTAGAAGCATGAAAAGCACTTCAGGTCATTTGGTATTAAATACATGAATGATTGGCTATAGTGCAAGTGGGAGATTGTTAGAGTATATGCCCTAGAGCCAATCAATTATTGTAGTATTGACTATTTGTAATCATATTTTATTATCAATAAAGGTATTTATCTATATCATGTGATCTGATTATATTCATATAAGAAAATAATATATGTCCCTAGGATGGTAAAACCATGACCAGGGCATCAAGTTTTTTAAATCTTGATAGTGAGAACCCTATGAACACATATGGTGGCCACTTTTGAAATGTCTGTAGCCCCAGTATTATTATGAACTAAGGACACATATAATACGGTAAGGCTATCATGGTGTTGAACAACCCTGTCATAAGGCAGTGAATAATCTCACTTGTCAAGGTTGTTTACCAACAACCTATTGCAACACATGGGTGATTGTCATAGGCGAGTTCACCAGACAGACCCACCAAAGGATTCCACATAGATGGTAACTCCAGTGTCTGTGGAATAAATCCTCTAACGGATTGCAGTGCATGCGATCCTTAAACTTGAGATCATCGGAGCGCGTCATGCACCAATTGTTGTGATTTGACACTAGTCCAACGTAGTTCTACTAAGAACTATCAAAACGATAGTTATTGGCATAGGTCACCATTCAAGAAAGAATTCTTAACATTCAACTGTTGTAGAGGCCAGTCCAGATTTGCTGCAAGAGACAAAAGCACTCTAATAGTATTCAGCGTAGCTACTGGAGCAAAGGTCTCCTCATAGTTTACTCCGTAGGTTTGTGTGAACCTCTTCTCTACCAACCTTGCCTTATACTTCTCAATTGTACCATCTTCCTTATATTTCACCGTGAACATCCATTTACAGCGCACAGTTGTCCTCTATTCGGGTAAACTAACCAGCTCCCAAGTCCCGTTTTTCTCCAAAGCCTTCATCTCTTCCATCACAGCCTCTCTCCATTTTTCATCCTCTAAAGCTTCCTGTACCATTTTTGAAACTTCTATGGTTGAAAGATTAGTGGTAAACACCCTAAAAGTTACTGAAAACTTATCATAAGACACTTATTCAGAAATAGGATGGAGTGTACAAGACACAACATCCTTTCCTAAGAGCTATAGGTAGATGAATATCCTCACAATGACTCAAATTCATCAAGGATAGCATTTTTCTTACCTTGTGAATGTGAGTTGCTGACTTCTTCTGGTTGGGATAACTGTTTTGTTATCATAAGGTTTCTCTCCATCTTGGTGATCAGTTCTCCAAGATAATGTTAGAGACCTAGCTGTTCAGTCTTGCCAGTCCTCCCCGTCTCCATATGTTCTTGTGTTATATTTCATAATTTTCTGGTCTATTAGAGTTAGAATGTATGATAGGAGGACTTGGAATGGTTTAAGTTGGATTTGGTTTAAACTCAGGTCTGTAGGACTCTGACTCTGACTCTGACTAACAGGCTGACTACTATAGGATATTGACTCTGACTCTAACTCTGACTAACAGGACTAAGGGAATTGTTATTTCCCAAGACTGATCTTCATAGTCCTGTAACTCTCCCCCTGAGAGAAGGAGTGGGAAAGAACGGATGGGACTAAAAAATGGTGCATCTCTAGAGACACATTTTCTTTCTCATAGGGCAGAAACACTGATACCCTTTCTGAGTAGGGGAGTATCCAACAAAGACACATTTAAGGGCCCTAGGATTAGATCTCCTCTGTTTGGGACTAAATGTGAACAAGGCAGTGCAGCCAAACCCCTTTATTGAAGAGAGTTTAGGGTCCTATATGTAGGAAATGTTTGAAGAAAAGTTTCAAGAGGTGTATGAAAATTCAGAATCTTAGTGGTAACCTGTTTATAAGATATGTGCAGTTAGAACTGCCTGACCCCAAAAAGATTTAAGTACATTCATAGTAAACTTAGGCTTGGGCAACTTCTAAGAGATGTCTTCTTTCTTTCAGCTACTCCGTTATGCTATGGGGTATCAATACAAAGCTTTGATGTATAATCCCATGACTTAATAGAGAGTTTCCTAGTATATAATGAAAATATTCCCTACCATTATCTGTCCGTGACCTGAATTTGTTCTGTAAACTGAGCTCTAACCATGGAATGAATGTTTGAAAAATTTGACATGCTGTAGATTTGTTCTTCATTAGATACACCCAACATAGTCTAGCATGGTCATCAATGAAAGTGATTAACCACTTGAACCCTACAATGTTTGTAACCCTATGGTCCCCAAATGTCACTATGATTATTAAAAAAGGCTTAGAACTCTTATATTGATATGCTGGGTAAATTGACTTGTGTGTTTTTGCAAGTTGACAGATTTCACATTCAAATGAAGATAGCTTTTATTTCTTAACAATACTGAAACAACTTTTGCAAATAAGAAACTAGGATGGCATAATCTACGATGCCATAACATATTTTCAATCACCTAAGTAGAGGTAGAATTACACATAGATACTACAACTTTACTTGGACTAAGGCGGTTGCTGGATAGTTTTCTGTGTCTTTACTAGCTACATTTACAATGGAACCATCAGCAATTTTTACCCTTAGATTGCCATAGCATGGCCTGTAGGATACCAGTACACTTGAATTACCTGACATATGGTCCAATACCCCGGAATCTATAACCATGGTTGTTTGTTCCTAGGCTGGTATGTAGGGTCGTAATTACCAATCTCAGCAAATGAGCATGATTGTCCAGGTAAACTGGATTGGCTAAATTCATGTAGATGTTCCAACTGCTCTCTGCTGAATGGTATGATGGCTGATCTTCATATTTCTTAACTGCATTTCTAAACTCCAGCAGAAACCCTTTACCACCTGGTTTGTAGGCTTCCAATTTGATGGTTGCCATGTAATTTCCAACAAATTACCTTAGTATGCCCCAATATGACAGTACTCACACTAGATTTTTCCTCTTTTGGCCATGTTCTTTGATCTCTAATAGAACTCTCCCAACCCTTAGAAGCTAGGGCTGAAGCTCAATTTAGGCTATAGATTTGGATGCTAGTTGATTCCCATCATCACTTTCCTCCTACTTTCCTCTCTCCTTATTCTGCAAATCCCTCTCGGATAGGATAAGGGTTCTTTGCCCAAAACTCTCCCCCTCTTCATCTAGTTCCTTATTTAGTCTAGCAAGGAACTCAAATACTATTCTTTCTCTACATTTTCTGTATTTGACATTATCTTGAGTACAACTCCAGTCTGTCTCCACAAACAAATCCAATTCTTCCACAGTTGGCCAATGTACTTAATACTGCGTACACATACTATCCTGTTTGGTCTCTCTCAATCGTGATTTTAACTCAGAAATCTGCGCTGAGTTTCCCATGTCTGAGTAGTTTCTTAGCCAGTATGTTCTTGCCATATCCAAATATCCTTTGCAAGGGAAGAAATAAGAATATCGGCCAATCTCCTCCTCATGGAATAAATCAACCAAGCCATTATAGTACTATTCTCCCATCCCATTTTTGGTATCTGGGTCATCTTTTTGTGGAGTTTTAACTAATCTAGTCAAGTAGCCCAACCTGCCTCTTCCCTAATCATCAATTTCATAGCTTCCGACCAGGGCATGTAGTTTTTTACATTCAGCTTGTGGACACTCATCTGGATTTTATGGTCAATATTACTGTGACCATTTAATAGAGGTTGACCTCTCATTGGCTCAATTCCCTGACTTGAAGATGTTTTCGCCATTGGATCAATTGGAGGGCTCTGGCTTCTACCTTGTCTTTCACCAGTCATGGTAGTTTTCACCATTTTTTTCGGCCAGAGGAACTTGGCTCTAATACCATGAAATGAAGGCCATATTCCCCGATAATTTTATTTCATATACTACAAACTCTACTTATATAGACAATCTAGACTGTTCAGATAACTCTTAGTCTAAGATTATCTTTTTATTTAAATTTAATAAACTAGATAATGTCAAGATAACTCCTACATTGAAAAACTAAAGAAAACTCTTGCTGATTTTCAGGAAAAACTAAAGGAAAGGGAGCGAGAATTACGGAAAAGGAAGGAAAGAGAAGAACAAAAAATGGAGAGGGTGCGATTGAAAGTCCGCAGAAAGGAGGCAGTCACAAGCTTTGCTTGTGGAAACAATCAAAGACCCTCAGGTATTGTGTGATTTCTAGCAACTCATTGTGCTGGTGGTAGATAGAGAATGATCACAGCATCTCATATTTAAAAAAATTAAGGATTTAGTTAAATTATGTTCAATATCAAGATTTTGTTTAAGTTGTTAACTGTATGGAGTCAATTTTGTGCATGAGCAGTTGTTTTGAGTGTTGCATCTGCTTGTGATGCATGCTGTAAAAGTGTGAAAAGAACACTTTCCCATGGAAGATTTTAAATTGTCGTAAGTTACGTAATAGGCATCATCCCAATTTTGTAAATTATGCTATCTAATTTGCCGTAAGGTAAATACTCAAACTAGAAGGGCTATATGGACAAAACTTTTTCTTGACTAATTTTTAATTTTAAAAAGGTGTCCCATAAATTATAGTATCTTTCTTTTTCTTTATTCTTAATTGACCTTGCCTTGAGATTGATGTTATATTTTTTCTTTTGTTTTTCTTGTTCAACTAGTGGTTCGCCTCTTTTGTTCTCCCATTTTGTTAATGAATTTCTTTCTTTCTTTCTTGTTTTTGTTATTCTTTTTCTCCGTAAAGCTGAATAACTGACATTATAATGAAAATATTGTTGATCTCATATTCGAGCGACGTTAGGATGGGAAAGAAATAGATGTAAGCATTATTGCTAGATGGCAAATAGAAATACAGTACAGTCTACCAGATTCAATCAACAACACTACGGACACAGAAATATTTGCACCGAATTTTTGTACCGGCCGACGTGGAACGCGTTTCTCCTTTTCTTTATAATTTTTTTCTAGTGAACGGCCGTCCATCAAATTTGGACGGTCGTTCACTCACATGGACGCCCGTCCATGTTATATGGATGGACGTCCATATGCAAGGGACGGTCGTCCATATAATATGGACGACCGTCCCTATTAAAATAAAATAAAAAAATTGTAAAAGCTTAGGGACGGCCGTCCATCCATTGTGGACGGCCGTCCATTAATTTTGGACGGCCGTCCATGTTATATGGATGGGTGTCCATATGCTAGGGACGGCCGTCCATATAATATGGACGTCCGTCCTTGTTAAAATAAAATAAAAAAATTTGTAAAAGCTTAGGGACGGCCGTCTATCCATTATGGACGGCCGTCCATTAATTTTGGACGAGCGTCCACAAATAATGGACGCCCGTCCTTCACCAAAATATGAAAACAAAAATACTATATCCACGAAAAATTACACCGAAACACGTGGAGGCAGTCCCCTTCGACGATTGAATACTTACATAAATGGACGGCCGTCCAACGTTTTTGGACGGCTGTCCATACATCTCGGACGGTCGTTCATAGTATTATGGACGACCGTCCATAAAAAGTTGTGTTGTTTTAGAAAAAAAAAAAACAATGGACGCCCGTCCAAATTTTTTGGACGGGCATCCATCTTTTTGGACGGGCGTCCATATAATATGGATGCCCGTCCAAAAGCACATAACTCATTTATGGACGGGCGTCAATATAATATGGACGCCCGTCCAACAGCACGTAACTCAGAAACATCCTTGCTGTTGAACAGTTTTTCAACGGTTGTCATGCAGGTCATGCGGCGACGTAATTTCTTCAATGCCGCGAGATCTTCTTCTCTGGAATTTCTTCAATGCTGCAGCATCTTCTTCTCTGGAATTTCTTCGTGCCTTCAAGACTCTTCATGCCAAACTTGCAGCCAATCTTGCTGCCAATCCTGCAGCCAATCTTGCTGCCAATCCTACAGCCAATCTTGCTGCCGATCTTCATTTTCTACCAAAAAGATTCATTTTTCAACAATAACTCTGCCAATCGCCGTGATGAACTACCTTTTTTTCACATGTTACTTTGCATGTTAAAGTGGGACAGTTGCCTCTTACACTTGGGCTTTGTCTTTTTTTTTCTCTCTCTTTTTTATCTGGGATTTTTTTTTTAAAGTCTATTGTCTCATTTGAGTTTCGTCTTTTTTTTTTTTTTAGTCAAATTTTAGCTTATTGATTTTTTCATGTGGGGTTGTGTGCGTGTTCAGTGCTCGCAAGAAGGAGCGTGAGAATAAGCAGAGAAAGAGGAAGAAGCGCAAAGAAGAAAAAAAGGGAAAGTACTTAGCTTTCGTTTTAAGCTGATGATTTGTTGATGAGCTAGGGCGGTAAGGAGCTTTTATCCACTGAAACCATGATGAGCTTGTGGACTGCGTCACGCTTTCTCTTCCAGAACTGTAGGGCTTGAAGGGGGAGTAGACGTCATGGCCTCTGAAGGCCACTGTAAACGGTACCATGAAGCTCTCTCGATAAAATAGGGCCGAAGCACCTAAATAAAGATCTACCAGTGGCTCTGGTTCTTCAACCTGGATAGTTTCCACACGATCTTCATACTTCAAAAGAGGCAGAATTGTCAAATTTTTATTTATTTACGGGACGGGCGTCCATATTATAGACGCCGCCCTAGCATATGACGCCCGTCCATATAACATGACGACCTCCAAATCATGGACGGCCGTCCACAATGGATGGACGCCGTCCCTAAGCTTTTACAAATTTTTTTTTTATTTTAATAGGGAGCGTCCATATTATATGGACGTCGTCCCTTGCATATGGACCCCGTCCATATACATGGACGGCGTCCATGTGAGTGAACGGCCGTCCAAATTTGATGGATGGCCGTTCACTAGAAAAAAATTATAAAAAAATGGAAACGCGTTCCACGTCCCCTCCATATAACATGGACGGCGTCCGTGAGTGAACGCCGCCAATTTGATGGATGCCGTTCACTAAAAAAAATTATAAAAAATGGAGAAACGGTTCCCGTCGGTCAGTACATCGTGCAAATATTTCGGTGTCCGTAGTGTTATTAAGATTCAATAGACTAGTGATTGAAAGTACTTCAGACACCATTGAGCCAAGGTTTCTCAAGGAAAATCGGATAAAAAAAAAAAAAAAAAAAACCATTTGAAAATTATGGGGCAGTTTTGGCTTATTATTTTTGCCCTATTCTCAATCCTATTCTCCAATGATGTTGGCACATATTCTAGAAATTTACCCTATTTTTTTAATTATTTTAGACCCCATAAGTTATCAATTTCATAAATATCCCCTGAAAAAAAGTTTAAAAATTCACAAAACACCCGTGACCCATACTTGCCAGATTCCGGCAACCACCGTCAGTGGTAGTCGAAATCTCCACAACGGTGAATTACCGACCAGAATTGCCAGTAATTCCCACCATCTGGCCTTTTACAGCCAATCCACAGTGGATCTGGCTGAAAAAGGCAGATCTGGTCGTCGTTGAGTCAACGAGGCCAAATCTGGCCAGTGTTGCCAAAAACAACGGCCATATCTTTGGCCGTCGCTGAAGGCCAAAGATGGTTTTCATTTTGGCCTTTTCTGACCGTCGATGGCCACAGCAGCCGTAGATCTTGCCTTTTCTGGCAATCCATGATGGATCTGGCCAAAAAGGCCATAACGATGCGTTACACACAGATCCACCAGTCTGTTCGTAACGCGTTTTCTGATCAGATTTCAACGGTGGTGGCTGGAATCTGGCAGTTGCAGGTGGTAGGGTATTTTTATCATTTTATGTATTGGGTATTTATTAAATTAGCAAACTTAGAGAATTTTTTTTCTAATTTTAAATTTTATCTCCTAATACTCTCATATAAATTTATATTGTTACATCAATTTCATGTTTAGCACTGCCTCCTTAAAGACTAGCCTATTACAAAATCAGGTAACTTTTAGGCTTCCTAGACCCTAAGCTCTCTTTTCCAGACATATTACCACGTTTCAACAAAAACAAACCGTCTTTCAGTCAGTACAGTCTCTTTACTGGTCCTCATTTTTAATTTCTATTAGTAATATAGTTAATTTGTGTCCAATCAAGAAACCAAAAAAAATAAAAATAATCCATAATTAGTTTAGTCTATAGATGTAGCAACAGTTGTAGTGTCCACTTTTGACCTTATGGAAAAGTAAAATTACACATGCATCAGGTTCCAAAAATCAGTTGAGCTTCCTGCGAATCAAATGGATCCCTCATTCTCCTCTCTCTTGCAGAGTCCTACATAGTACAGCGGTTCTCCTTGCTTAAGATTCTTTTCCTCCCAAAACTTCAGTTTCTGTAATGTACTTTGTTATTTTGAACAAATTCAATTTTGCTTCAGATTCTCACTCAGATCTGATCTTGTATATTAGATATTTTTGTATGATCTCAATGTTCTTAGATTTGAGTGCTCATAGCTCACTTATTAATCTGCATGTACTTGATCATTAACTATAAGTCGATACTTGTAGAGCAATCTCAATCTTTAGTCGTTTGCTTGTTGGTCACAAATCACTGAAAGTAGAAGGAACCAATAGCCAACCCAAACCTATTAATTAGAATCTGTTATAGTTTGTTTCTGATTTGATGTAACCTTATTATGTTTTGGAGTTGGTTTTGTGGAACCTACGATTTACTTCTTTGAGTCCATATAACCCTAAAATGGAGCCAGCCTGACCATAGTTGCCTCTCCCATTAGAAAAGGAACGCAAATTTGAACAATGGAAAAGCAACCCCTAGTGTTATCTTTACTAAACTCTGTGAGGCTTATTAGTATTAGGAATTTGAATTCTGTCCTGGTTAATCCAGTGATATCTCTTTTGATAGTTTGCTTATCTTAGACAGAATCAAAGGCTAAACTGGAGAAGGATCCTCAAGGACGTGCAACAAATTCTGATTTAGACCCATCTGATACAGAAAAGCTTTTCCGGGAACATGTAAAGATGCTTTATGAGGTGATTTTGCAACCATTTCATGTCTCTCATCTGATGGATTGTTAGTTATGCATTCCCAGTACATGGTGTGTCTGTGTGTTAAAACTTTTGTACTATGTGGTATTATGATGTACTAACCTTATCAACTCATCGTAATAGAATTTTGGGATGCTTCTTGGGATTTCTATTATTTCTCCTTCATAGGACCATTTTTTGAATTGATTTGTTTTACTGTAGTTTAAGAATTCATAAATTATTGCTTTAGAGTATAAATATGACTCGACGTAAATTGGTGCTTTTGGCTTCTCTTTAGCGATGTGTTCAAGACTTGATTCTTTTAGCTGAAGTCATAACTAAAAGCAGTTGCCCAAGAAACAGAAGTCGGAAAAACAGTTCTTAATTCATGGTCACACTAAACGTCTTTTGAAGCCTGATCCAGGTATAACAGATGCCAAGAAAGAAAGGGAGGCTTTGTGCGCCGATATGCTGCGCAAGCAAAGAGCAAAATCTAGAAGCTCTGGGAGGTCACATCAGGTTCAAGGAGAAACCATGAGCAGAGATAGCTTTCCTTTTGCATGCAAGCTTGACTCTTTGTAGAGTTTTCTGAATGCTTATTGTTTGGTCCAGCTTCTAATTTACATAGTCAGTGTTGTATATAATGAATTTTTGGATGGCAACATTGAATTACTAATGTAGTGAACAACAATGTCCAGTCTTGTCCTAGCCAAAGGCTTCTCAACATCACATTCAGTTTTTGCTCCTTTTAAGAGTAATTGGAAATCGGAATGGGTTTAAATGATTAATTTACCCTTGTTTAAAATTCTATATTTTCCCTTATAGCTTACTGTTTTAAAATAATTATCTTGATTAAATAGTGTTATTAAATTAAGATATTAAAACTTAGTAATTGTTTTGGAATTCATGGCCACCAATGCTATTACCCACATGTTGACATATTGAACAAAAGACAATATTGTCATTGTGGTATAAGTTCATTATCAAATATTAATCACAATTGTGTAACTTCCTACGTTTGTCAACAACAAAGGAGTCTGTCAAATGTTAGCATGGTTGGTTTTTCGTGGTTAATGTGTAGATTGATTATATTTGGTCGTTGACCATTCA
Organism: Pistacia vera; assembly: GCF_008641045.1. Classification (NCBI taxonomy): domain Eukaryota; kingdom Viridiplantae; phylum Streptophyta; class Magnoliopsida; order Sapindales; family Anacardiaceae; genus Pistacia; species Pistacia vera. The sequence goes on along the minus strand of NW_022196136.1, from coordinate 2,038,387 downwards.
CGCTCTTGTGCCCTCCTAAAACATGATATAGTCTTTAACGTGGTGAGCGGTTCTGGATACCCTATAATTTTTGGAGAATGAAAATCGGAATTGAACCTATCGGTTCGTAGTTGGTTTCAGTTCTTAAATTCCTAAAATCAGAACCTGAAATCAGGTTTTGATTCCTTATCGGTACCCTGTAAAAAATCAATTACCTCTTATAGTTTAAAAAATACAAAAATACCCTAAAAGTTTACAAATACACCCTAACGAATTAAGAAACCTCACTTTAGTAGTTTTCAATTTTTGATTACTCATTCATTTGTGTCCAATGTAACTCATAGATCTTCTAACTTTAGACAATACTTGAATTCAATTATTCATCACCATTCACATAAAATTAATGTAGTAAGTTATAATGTTATAATAATTAAGTAATTATTTAACTATAATGTAATATTATACACTAATTAAGTAATCATGATATAAATCTATAATGTAATGTTATAATTAATTAAATTTTAATCATTTAATTAAGTACGTATTATATAGTGAATTATTAATGTTAACAATATAATGTTATAATTAATTAAGTAATTATTAATTATAATGTAATATCATATTAATTAAATTTATAATCATTTATTAGTACCAACGCTGTTTTTTGCGTCGAATTAGCATCTTTTTCTGCGAAAGGTGCCATGCGTCAATAGATAGTAGCGTCAGCGCGGTATTTCATGCACGGTGCCGGTGAAGGAGACATTTTACGGTGGTGTTGCTCGGTAAAGCAAGCCACCATTATAACTGATTGAGGGCATATGTGAAAGGTCCGTGAAATGACTTCAAGTGGGGACAAGTATTCCTTTATGCAGGCCCACAAGGATTCACTAGTGATGAAGTTTCTTAAAGTGAACATTGACGACCTCAGATTACATTTGAACATTTTCATAAAATTAAAAAAAAAAAAAAAAAAGAATAATACGATGGAATTCAATATTAAACTGTTTACGATCAAATAAGAGCTTCACTATTGCTAGGTGGCTAAAGTAATACATCCCTATCGGAGTTGAGAGTTATTTGTTAGATAATCTTTGATCTTAAAAATGGAATTGACAAACTAAAGGGATCAAAATAACTAAGGAAAAACAAAAACTTATCTCCAGCCATTTATGCTCTCAATCACACACTCACTATTTTTTCTCTTGCGTTTTGACACTTTTAAACTCTCAAAACCTCAATATGAGGTTATTTTGTTTGAGGGACCAAAATCTCAATTTATAACCAAACCTCTTATCAAGCTTTAATATTAAACTTAATGACGGTTTAAAATCCAGTTATAATAATTACAAAAACTAAAAAAAAAAAAAAAAAAAAAAAAAAAAAAAAAAAAAAAAAAAAAAAAAAAAAAACGTTTGAAACTGAAGCGAAACATAGACCATTAATACTGATGTAATACAAAATCAATTTCTAACTTTTCGTTGTGTAATCGAAATCTTACATTTTCTTGCTTGATCCGTATGTTTAAACCATTATTTTTTTAAGAAACAAATACATAGAATCATGACAACAAGTCCTCTAACAGCGAAAACCTATTTAAGTCTAACCTTCCGTTTTAAATGAAGTTTAAAAAGTAAACAGTAGGTACTGATCAATTCGGTTCACTGCCCTTTATTTTTAAGCATCTCAGCTTCACTGTAGAATCACCCTTCATTCATAATTTCGATGGTTTAACAAAGATCTCATAGAAACTATTCACAAGATAGCTATTTCATGATTACAAATTTGACAATAAATTTAAACATAAATTTTTTGTGTTTATCAAGTTCCAAGTAATGGAGACATTCTCTAATCATCCTGCTTGGCTTGAAAAACGATCAATCACATTCCACAGTTAGCTAGCAACAGGATTTCTTAATGTTCCTGCAGATATCAGCCCACAATTTACAGTCTCAAGGTCCCCTCGTTAAAGAGATCCTAAACATAAATCTTTGCTATACTTTTGTCAGTCCCTTTCAGTCTGTGGAAAGTATCTTCGAGCATCAAATGGCTGGTTTCGGGAGTTTGAATCGCGTGAGTCCGAAATGCATCCCCCATTCATAGGAGCAAATGCTGAAACCAGAGAACGTAAAATACATGAGGAATTGCCGTCAGAAAAAACCTTGATTTTAAATAACTGAAACTTGCACTATCTAGCATTTAATAAAAGTTTATTGTGCTCGGTTAAACATGGAAATCAAACTCGTTAACAGTTGGTGTGCAGAGAACAACTTGCTTCTGTATTACAAAAGAGGAGTTGACAAGCTAGGATCGAATCAAAGCATTAGAACAAACTGAAAGTTTATCCACTAATGACATGTAACTGTTCCCTCTTTACACAACCAACAAGCATGGTACCCAATGAATAAACAAATAGAAAAGGGGAAAGCACACAAGAAGTAATTGACAACACACAAAATCTCTCAGCCTCATTGAACCAACCTTTCTCTCTCATTCTTCTTTCTCTATCGTATTCAAACTTATCCCGAATTTGATTGACCTTCTCCCAGGTGTCACCTTGCCTATTTCCCCGTAAACCTTGATCCTGCAATTGGAAATCCAGTCATATGAGATAATTTCAAACAGAAGCATATTTGAAGAAGTTCTGATATCCAACCCATTGACCATAGAATGTTTTCTGAACTTGATTTTGATTGCACAGATAGAAATCAACCATGATTCTAACAAACTGAATAGCAGCTAAAAGCTCCAATCAAAGGTAGATTTGCTGTTAAACATCTTGTATATTTTTAAATTAAAAACTCAATTTCCTCAATAAGTAAGCCCTCCACTATTTCTACATTATCATTGTTCTATCACATTCACCTGTACATGAGCATTTCTCTTTTATTATCTCCCCACCCCTTGTTCTTTTTGATAAGTGAAAATCTAGGAGAGAGAGAGGAGATCATATTTATCATCATCATATTGCTAATAGTAAAACGTTCTAGAAGCAAGCTAAAGGTGCTTTGGATGAATTCCAGTCAAATGCACTAAGCAAAAGTCAACTGAAGTAAATCCAACAATAATTAAAATCCATAAAACTGCAAATGAAAACTTCCATCAGCTTCCAACAAAATAATTATCAAAACGCAATGTTAAGCTTAAAAAAAGGGCACCAAGGAGTCGAGAGAGATTCCAAAGGAGACCCATTGATGCACACAAGTTGTACATTATCTTGAACCAGAAGCCTAAGCCACTAAGTTTCAAACAATCAAAGTAAATATCAATTTGCTGTTCTTTTCCATCAACCACACTACAACCTTTATAAATTCAAGAAAAGCTAATATTTGAGTCATTCAAGGCAACCATCACACATCAACCTTCATAACTAGAGAAAAGCTAAATTTTGAGCCACTCAAGTTTATACCTTCACTTGGTCGGCATGCGATCTCCTGCTGCTCCTGTACCAGAAGCAAAGAGCAAAGTAAATAGGCTTCTTCATAACAACATAATTCAAAAGCTATTTGATGAAATGCGCAACACATAGGTACTGTCACCTGTCACCGTGCCAATAACAATGCCAAAATGGTAAGAGTTACCAATGTCACTGAGATGATGTTGGGTACGATTTATATTTTGTTAATACTATTTTGTTGCAAAGATGAATATCTAAAGTGACTTTACAAGTTTAAATCTTTACAGAACCGATGTCATGGTTACCAGAACCATTAATTTCAATAACATATAGTGACTCTATGGTAAATTACATAAAACAACATATAAAACCTGTATGGGTTAAAATCTTGATCATCATCTTCAGCGGAGTCATAGTTGGCATGATCTTGAGCAAGTTTCTTGGAGTAACCCTCGTCCCAATAAAGCCTCTCCCAGTTCTCCCTTAACTCCTGATACAATTCCATGTACCTTTTGCAAAATGGTTCATGCTCCTAATTCATTCACAAACAAATCAATATAATTTTCATTTACAAAAACAAATGAATTCAAATAACATAGTGAGATACAAACTGATTCTTTGAGGACAAGGCGCGTGCGACGCATAAACTGTTCGCGGAGCTGTTTGCGGCGCTTATTAGGGATGTTATCTCTGGGGATAACAAATCGCTCACGTGGAGGCACATGATCTCCGATTTCATGCATTTCTCCATCTACTATCCACCACTCTGATTTCTCTTTGATGGGCTTGGTCATGGCAAAGGAATGGGACTTGGACCTGCGCCGTGATGGGCTAGACTCAGTTCTTGCAAACCGTAGTTGGTGGGCAGCCAACTGGAGCCATGGGTTTAAGGTCTCAAGTCGCTTTGTTAGGGAAGAAGCCATGATGGTTTTCTTTTAATGTATCTGATAATAGATTAACTTAAGCCAACAGCTTCAGATACTGCTTTAACATCATTCTCTATCAAAAACAAGTTGATGTAGAGATTGGACCAATTAGAAGTTATTAATTTTGGAATTCTCAAAACTAACATATAATGAATCATGCCCACATTGCAATCTTATGACAATGCACCATTTATTACAATAACTTTAACTATGATTTTTTTTTATCCTTGAATATTTTTAAAACAATCGTCAATTGAATCTACTAATATTGTAATTCATGAGTAACATATATATGATTTAAACACTCATACTCTTTATCATTTTTAAATTATTAACTAGTAAAATCGATTAATTTGAAAGAAAAGTAGTCACATAAATGAATATTTACATAATTTCGATTTAAGATTTAATATTTTATGATAATATCAAAATTCATCTTAACAATGAAATAACCACAGCATCACAAATTAATTGTTACACAGTAGTTATTGCAATTTTAATTGTTATTATTATCATTTGGAGGATTTTTTTTTTAGTTTTGGCAGAATCCAGAATGTAATTAAAGATGTGGGTTCAAGGGGTTTAAATGATTGCTTACTGGAAAGGTGTAGGAAAGTGATAAATGATTAGGAAAATGTGGGAGAGTTAGTTACTGTCAGGAAGAACATTCATATTTATTAAAATTTTGAAATTAAAGCTTAGTGAAAAGTAAAAGAACTCAAAATTTTCAGTTTTCGAAATCTTTAAGTTGCTCAACTCCTAAAACCCTAAAAAATCCAAATAACCAAACATCAAAATTAACTAATTAACAAGACAGTGAAGATGGAAATATACTTAAGTTTGGTTACCTGGTCGGGAGATTCAGGAGGAGGAGATACAGTACGGAGAAGACAAATGAGAGAAGCGCAGACGACGTCCAGGAGGAGGGGATCTGTTTCTTCTTCGTCCTCACCTCTTCACACAGTCTTGCTCACGAACTTCGCCTTCGCTTTGTTTTTTCCTTTCGTTTTGTTCAGTTCATTACTTCGAAACTGTAATGAGTTTTGGTTTGTTTCTGTTGGTTTTGGCGCGATGGAAGATAGAAGATGGCGATGGAAGAAGAAGTTGAAGTAGGGCAGGTTAAAAGCGAGGAAATTTAACTGATATGCCTTCTCAAGTCTATTGAGAATGAGTTCACCAATCAGAATGAGTTGCTAGTCCCATCAATGAAAGTTCAACAAGAGCTAAAGGGCAAAATAACATTAGCTATCAAAACCAAACCAACCCAAGCTGTTATTAAGAGTATCTATATCAATCCTACCTTATTTTAAGATAAAGATTAAGGAGGGGTCCCCATGTGTCCCCACAACTTGCAAAAACACTCATTACATTGAGCTCCAAGGTATAAATATACACTACTCTTCATGGAAGAGGGGGCTGGGCATATGAGAGCTAGACACAAATTTGAGCGTCAACCATTATTTTTCTCTATAAACAAAACATTACTCCATCTTTGTACACCTTATAGGCGATATCAGAAAAATAGTCAGAGAATAATAAAATCACAGTGGATGTAGGATTTGCTTCAAGCATTTGAACCACTATAAAAACCATACTGTCTCATTTATTTTTACGTCTTTGCATACTAATATGAGAACAGTACCCCACTCAACTCTCATAATCATTTATGTGTTATTTCTAAGACTTTCTTAGGACTTTGCACGCCTGAAGTCGTTGGTGGAGGATAGGCACACTTTCGAGCTTAAGCTATTATTTTTCTCTATAAACAAAACATTACTCCATCTTTGTATGCCTCACAGGCAATATCTAAAAAACAATCAGAGAATAATAAAATAATAGTGAACATGGGACTTGCTTACAACATTCGAACCACTCTAAAAATCTCTTGTCAAATTTTTATTTATGTTTCTTCAAGCATATAGCATCCCTGCACCATAAACACTCACCATAATCACTTCACGTGTAAACTCACGACAGTTTGTCTGTGCGTATTTCGTTGATGTCAAAATCACACATCAACGTAAATAAAGGGAATTTGTTAACCTGAAAATCTTAACAGGTTTTTCCAATATATAATACCAATTTTCTAATTTTAATGATTCTGTATGGGCCTTCACTAGGTAAATCGCAGAGTGATATGTTTCAGGGGTAAGTAGGCCTTACCTTTGGATAGTGATGGCAATGGGCCGGGTTAGGACCGGGTACCCCTTGGCCCAGGCCCAAGCCCGACCTCATGACACAGGCCCAAGCCCGGCCTGAGCCCGCCACGTGTATGATAAGCGCAAAGCCCAAGCTCGGCTTGACGGGCTTTTTATAACCTTAGGCTCGGCCCAAGCTCGCCTTTTTTTATAATGTCAATTTTTAAATATTAATAAATTTCAAAAAAATTTTATATGTTTAATTTTAGAAACAGTTTTTAAATATTAATTTATTTTTGAATACTTACCAATTATATAAATAACATTCTACAAAGTGCATTCATCCATTTTTAGAGTATAACATAACCATAAGAGCAACAAGCAAATTGAGATAGTAAAATCTGAACAAATACAAAACAATAAACTCTATCACAAATTTCTAAGCTGTTGTTTTCTTAAGTTTTGCAAGCTCCAGTCGGGTAAGTCCACCTTTCTGCAATTATAAAATACATAAGAAGCATGCAACACATGAAAGACTAAATATCTAACCAATTGCACGGCTATTCTTTGTCATCATTATTCCTCTTCTTCCTTATCAGTGTCATCAAAAAATGTCAAGCATGATTGTTGACCTAATAAGAATGCAAAATATACATTAAAGACAATAAGACAAATACATTAAAGAAATAAAAAATATACATTAAAGACAATAAGACAAATATATTAAAGAAATAAAATTTTGATATAATCACCTTTTATATCCGACCATAACCAATTTTGAGCACACATCAATGCTTCTAATGTATCTGAATGAAGTTTGTTGTGATGTGGGCTTACTACCTTCCCACCCGTGCTAAATATAGACTCAGAAGCGACCGTGGAGACAGAAATAGCAAGGATGTCTCGAGCAATAGAAGAGAGGATTAGATATTTAGGCCCATTTGCCTTCCACCAAACCAATATGTCAAAGTTAGGAGTCCCAGGCAATAGTTTCTCCTCTAAATAAAAATAAAGTTCTGACTTTCCTTCGACAACAATTGATTCTTGTGCAATATACATCTCAAAGTCACTAACGGACCCATCATCCTCACTACAAGGACTATTAGTATGAAAAGAGGGTGCTCCATTGGGAGGAGGTTGACTACTTCCTTGCTTGGTACTGATTAAATAAATCTGATAAAAATCCTTGAATTCTCAGAATATGATATTTACCATCAACTCCATAGATTCGAGGAAAAAAAATAATCTAACGATTTCATTTTGTATCTAGGATCTAAAAGACTCGCTACTCCCAAGACACCGTGAATCACATCCCAATACTTGCTAAATTTTCAAGCATTTTTGCTGCCATATTCCTTATCAAATCATTCCCACATCTGAGCCCGCTAGACAATACAATTCTAATTTTACAAACTTTTGGGAAATAAATATTAGATGTCGGATATTTTTTTCTAGAGAACAAGTTTGTGGCAACATAAAATATTTTCAACTTTGAACAAACTTGTTCTGCCAACTCCTATTCCTTCTCAGTTGGCAACATTAGATGTCAACTGAATCAATAATTTCACAAACTTTTAGGAAATAAATATTAGATGTCGGATATTTTTTTCTAGAGAACAAGTTTGTGGCAACATAAAATATTTTCAACTTTGAACAAACTTGTTCTGCCAACTCCCATTCCTTCTCAGTTGGCAAACATCTATATTGTGGCTCACGAAGCTTTAAATGAAAAAACACATCTTTGTAAATGAAAGCAGTTTCAAGCATTAAATAAGTTGAGTTCCAGCGAGTCTTACAGTCAAGAGCCAACTTCTTTGTACTTTCAATGCCTTCTTGACGTGATGCTTCAACAAATTTTTGGTCTCTTTTAGGAGATGCTGACCAATAAGCAACACTCTCACAAATTCTTGCAATTGCTTGTCCAATCACCGATAATCCATCTTGAACAATTAGATTCAGAACATGCGCACAACAACGCATATGAAACAATGAACCACATAGCATAAGTGAGGCACTTGGAAGTTCATTCAAGATATCTTTAACAACTGCATCGTTGGTGGAGCAGTTATCAAGCGTCAATGTCGACAACTTTCTATCAATATTCCACTCATAAAAGCAGTCCATCAATGCCACAACAAGCACATCTCTAGTATGTGGGCAAGGCACATATACAAATCTGCAACATTAATTATACATAAAAAAATAATATTAATATAGCTACAAAAATTGTATTAAAAAATAAGAATGATAAAACCTTAAAAGATAATACCTTATGAGTCGACTTTGTAAGATCCAGTTGTTGTCGATAAAGTGTGCTGTGATCATCATATATCCTTTGTTTGATTGCTGGCAGTCCACAAATCCGAAGTGATAGCAATCCTACTCCGGTTTTTGTTTAACAATTTCATTGTCTTCTCTTTTTCTACATCATAAATCTTGAATATGTCTTTCTTAATAGTGTTTCTACTCACAACCTTAAACAACGGTTGCATGTTGTTACAAAATCTTCTAAACCCGTAATGATCAACCATGCTCAAAGGATATTCATGTAGAACAATCATCATTGCAAGGTCCTTCCTCACCGACTCTTGATCAAGCTGATGCGAAGTTAAGGTCATTTGTGACTTTGAACTTGAATCCTCTCCCAGGGTCATCGCACAAAATCTCTGTGATACATCTCCATACTTTCGCCTTGGACGATTTTATAATGTGAATGCAAGTGCCTTGTCCCATTTTTGGAACCACCAGCAAGTTGTTTACGACAATAGTTACACTCTGCTTTATCCTTGCCATCAACTTTAACTTTCTTAAAATGTTGCCATACAACTGATTTTGTCCTTACAGTATTGCTGCAACTGTCAACATCATTAAGGGGCCATCTTTTTCATGTGTTTCTTCCTCAGTATCACAATTGGAGATTGAATTTGATTACTTCCAATCAGATCCGGAGTCGACAATTTTTTGATGAGTCAGAAGGTAGATTCATCTCCTCCTCTAAGCTTTTTTCGTTTACCAAGTAAAGAAGTTTGATTGACATGTTGAAACCTAAAGAATGAACAAAAAGTTGAATATCAATAAACAATTCATACTAATCATCAAAAATCAAACTACCGATCAATAGTACTATATCCACCAAACACACACAGCACATAAATGTTATATACTGACTATAGAACAAATTTAACATGTTTATCTATCATTTCACAAATAAGCAATGTTTTTTGGTAAGAATCATGGAACTCACAGGTTGGATTAGGATGCATTTAATACCTTCTTGTTTCTAGTATAGTATTGATCCGGCGGGTTACATATGAGTACAAATAAATAAGCCCATTTCTACTTAGAATATGTACCCATATTACATTTTTTTTTTTTTTTTTTTTTTTTTTGGAAGACAAAACATTATGATTTTCCATGTTGCAATGCCATGATCAAACTATAATTTAATGTGTTTAAACATCAAAGTTGGCATTTTTCTTAAGATCCCGTTGATGCTTTACTCAAAAGCACTCCTCTTCTTAATTGAGCTATTTCCGCAAAAAATTTAAGCAATAGTAGTAATTAAAACTACTAATATTTTATTATACTACTTTTCAGCTGTGCATAATATGTTATGGTGAAATCCACTTTTATAATTTGAACCAAACCATCTAACTCATTTAAAGGCAACACCTCTGTAAGCTAACTAGCAGAACATCTCTTAAATTTTATTTTTCTTTTGGCCTACAGGATAAAATTAAACGGGCATCATTCATTTTGCATCGGTTAACATTGTATCCAATCCATTAAAGATCAGAAGACAACCTATTACATAGTCTTCAGATTGTATTTTAGTTAAAAAGAAACAGATAAGCTTCAAACAATTTGACGCAACAAATTAAGAATCTAAGATGACTCCATGTATGCCAAATCTCAAAAAATTAAAGGCAATTTTAACATGTTAAACCTTCATTACATGGGTGAAGCTATTATCGATTTAAAACTTTTATTTTCGTTTCATGGAAACAATAAAAGGAAATGGCAAAACATGTGCTCAGCTATGAATTTTTAGATTTATCAAGTTGACAAATTTAATATGTAGATTAAAAAACAACAGAACTCACAAAAAAATTTGAAAGTTATCAATTGTTCATCAGTGAAACTATAAGCCTAAAGCTCAGAAACCTAGGTTAAGAACCTCAAGAAACCACTATAACACTAATTTATGAGGAAAGCTCATAAAAGATTCCAAACATAAGAAACATAGACTTCCAACTTGGATGATTGTCTCAATATTCTTAGGCCAAGAAACTCAAGTGTATATGCACAAGCCTAGACTTAAATTTACACCACCTGACAAAAACACTACTATCCATTTAGCCCTACTATGTCATTACAACCATCTTCAGTGAGAAAAGTATATTACCAGTTAATAAGCCTCAACCACACATAGATTACAATTTAGCACAAAACACAAATATGTTCAAAGCCAAAATACTAAAACTAGAATAACAAATAAGCAGATTAAGTCATTAAATCATCTGTGATTTTAATCCCAAATAATTTTGAACTTACAAATAATTTTCATGTGCTTTAAATTAAAAAAAATAATGTGCATATCTTTCAGCTTTATCACAAACTTTCCTCATGGATATCATTTGATTCTGTTTACTATTTCACAAATAAATGTAAAACGATTAGGATCTTCCCATGGAATTGTCCATTAGTGCATCCTTTAACCCTACCTTTAGTAAGCCTCATGTAGTGTCGCAAGCACTTCATGGCCATGTTACCCTTAACTTGTAAAATGAGCATTATTGTTAAGTTTTTCTATTTATTTTGACTAAAATTATAGCATCAAGGTCTAGCTAGCGAGACTAAAGACCTGAAGAACAACAAGTAAATTAACAAAACATGTCCACTTCTTAACTTGCTAAACTAGAACCAAAGTTCAGGTAAAGAAGTGTTTAAAATAGTATAGAGTTCCATGATTTTCCTTTCAACAGGCAATAAAGAAGACAAATTCAAAAATACTTAATATAAATCAGATCATAGAAATACATAAAAAAAAAAAAAAAAAATCAATCATCTAAGTATGTAAGAGCAAAAACATTTCAATTCAGCAAATGAAGGACAGAAATTGATATGAAATGCCAGGGTTCTCTAAAAGCTATTGTCCCCCAAAAAAAAAAAACAACTTAAGAGCAGAAATTAAAAAAGTTTCGAGTCATATAATAACAGAGTGTACCAAAATTGAAACCATATGTGGCCATCAAAGCTTTATTGACAATGATAATTCCAACAGATGTGACAATGTGAATATGGCATAAATTATATTGTTTCCTTTAATTCCCAACAATCAACATCACAACACAAACAACACACCAAGGAAAATCCAGAGAAGGAGAAAAAAGGGGGGAAAAGAAGAGAGCACAAACCAGAGTGGAGATGGAAGAGTGACGACAAGATCTCTAGTGATGACGAGATCGACGACGGCGAGATACTCCGGTGACGGCAAGATCGACGACGGTAAGACAATCTAGAGATCGGGATTGGAATGTGAGATGGGAGAAATATTGGAATGGGTATGGTGTGTAGTTTTATTAGGGAATGGGATGAGAATTGAGGTTAGGGTTGGGAAAATGTATATATATATGTAGTAATATATTGTATTAATATATATGTATAAGGTAAATTCGTAAAATTAATACTAAAATTTCTAGCCGGGCCTGAAGATATACCCTGCCCGCCCGTTCCCGAGGTGGGCCTAAAATCAAGCCTAGGCTCAAGCTCAAGCCCAAGCCCAAGCCCAGCCCAACCCTTTCGGGCGGGCCAGCACCTGAAAATATCGGGCCCATTGCCCTCTCTACCTTTGGAGCAAGATTAACGAAGCTAGCCTAGAAATAAAGAGCCTGCCCCAGCTCCCCAGCTGCGATGGCCCACGGACTCCATATCTGTTTGAACTTTGAACTTGGAAAATAAACAAAGTGATATGAATTTATGCAACCTTAATTCATATATCACCCTACTTCAACCAATTTCAACTCAACCTAAGCTAGACTTCACTTGCAACACCTTAACACAATTCGGCTAACACTTTACAAGCACACACAACCATTATAACACTTTAGAACAATACCTTTTATCAAGCCTCAATCAACACAAACTCATTCCACTTTGATATGCACAAAACAAACTTGGAACACAACAAAACAAACCAACCCGAAATGTGAGATGAATGGTAACCAAGTGAGATTAATTTACAAGATAGATGACCAAGGATCAATCAAGCCTAAAGGAACTCTACCAGCTTGAAGGATCAATCCACCACCAAGTTTGGCCGAACTTGAGTAAAGGAACTCAAGAGAAAACAATTCTCCAAACAAGAGAATTACCCTAGCAAAATTACATGAATATTACAACAAAATATTACACAAAAATATTAAGGGATAATTCCCCACCATACAATATCAAAAGTGCAAGCCATACCCATTTAATGACATGGACAACCTTTTCTTAAATTAAGGATTTATGCCCCTAATCACAATTTTCTTGAATTTCCTTCAACATTTGAACCAAATAGCATCCACAACTTGGGCTTGGACCAATGAAGCTTCTTCCCACTTAATTTCCACGGCTTCGGCTACAAAAAAGGGCTTGGGCTCAAAAAAAGGGACTGTACCATGTTTTGGGCCCTTAACACCTCGTGGACAAGTTTGTGAGCTTCCTTGAGTGCTTGGGTCGAGTGTTGTCCATCTTGGGCTCCTTGAATCTTCAATGAACTCTCTTGCATGTTTAAGGAACATAATGGGCTTGGATTCTCATCATCCTCCTTGGGTTAAGAAGGATTTGTCCTCAAATCCAAAAGTTTCCCATCTTCCAAGTATGAAGACAAGTCTCGAATGTTAAAAGTAGCCGATACATTACCAAATTCAAAAGATAAATCGACTTTATATGCATTATCCTCAACTCTTCTAAGGACTTCAAAGGGACCATTGGCTTTAGGGGCTAATTTGCTTTTCCTCTTGGAAGGAAACCTTTCATTTCTCAAATGAACCCATACAAGGTCACCCAGTTGGAAAATGGTGGGTTTTCTATGTTTGTTGGCTCTCTTCCTATAGACCTCATTGGACTTGGCTATTTCGGTTCTAATTGATTCATATAGCTTTTTCATAGACTTGGCCTTCTCCTTAGCATCAATGTTCAACTGGATATCAAGGGGTAGGGCACTAAGTTTTATGGGAGTGATGGGATTAAGGCCATAAAGATCTTCAAATGGAGAATGGTTAGTGGTATTTAACGCCCACACGGAGGCATGTAATTTAATTTATGTTTTTATAGCCCTTAGTTGATTTTTGTTAAAGTATTTTAAGAGAATATGAAGAAAATGCCTTAAAACTTGCATTAAGGGTAAAATGGTCTTTTCACTCAAAATTAGTTGAAAAAGTGGGGAGTGAAAAGAGAAAGAATTTCATGTAAAATGCAATAAAATGAGGGCATTATGGTAATTGACTAAGGGACATAGATGAAATTTTCAAGAAAGTGTAAGGGTAAAATGGGAAAATATGTTTATAAAATAAGATATTAAGGGTTTGAAACCCTTATTTCTCTCAAATTTTCACTCAATTTTCCAAGGATTTTTGAGGGGATTTTAATAAGGTTTTGATCCTAGGCAACAAGAGGTAAGAATTCTTGCTCTATATATAAGATTTATTTGTGTAGAATTTGAATTCTTATTAAGTTTATGCTTAGGGTTAAGAGAAGGTTTGAATCCAACAAGAGTAGAGAGCTTTAGTGGAGACTACTCAAGTATAAGGTAAGTAAATTCCACTCAAACTCCAACTCAATTTAAGGTTTAAGAAATCAATTGAGTAGAGATTTCTTTAAGCATGTATATGTTATGATTGTTGAGAAATTGAGATGAGATTGACGATTATTTATGCTTGTTGTTGGATATACTTGAGTATGAGAAGTGTTTTTGATTGTATGATGATGGGTTGAAATTCGGTTGAAATTCGAAGAGTTTAAGAAAAATTTTGGGAGTGTTTTACCGTGTAGGGATTGTGATGATACATGGGAGTTTTCTCTCATTTTGGATGGTTTAAGAAACAAATAGAATTATAGTTAAAGTAGAGTTTGTATATGCACATTTATTGTTTGATGAAATGCCTGAGAGAAGCGTGAGTAGGAGTAGAAACCTTAATTTTATGCAATATTGCATAAATGCATGTCATGAGTGCATTTAAGTAAGAATTCTAAGCATGAGCCATCCATATGCATATATTTGTATATGTGTAGTAAGTTAAGAAAGAATAAAGAATTTTAAGACTAAAACACTCTAAGAATAAAGAGAGAAAGAAAAAGCACTAAAGAATTAAAGAAGGAAAAAATGTTAAAGAAGAGAAAATAATAGGTTGTTGCGATGGGGAATCGTGAGTGCTAAGAAGAAGTTCCCACATACATGCCACCTTAATTGAGTGGCATAAGAAGAAGAAGAATTATACGACCCATAAGAGTGCATGTGGATGAGGGTTGTACCAAGAAGAATTCCTACATACATGCCACTTTCATTGAGTGGTCTAAGAAGAAAGAAAGAATTTGTATGGTCCATAAGAGTGCATGTAGATGAGGACTATACTCACTCACACAGCCAAGGTTCCAAATCCATGCATCAACCAAGTCCGATCGGCAAAGAATAAGAAAAGAAAGAATAAGCAAGAATAAGAACAAGAAAAGAAAGAATAAGAAAGAACAAGAATAAGAAAGAATGAGAAAGCTTGAACAAGCAAAGAAAAGAAAAGAAAAACAAGAAAGAAGAGAAGCTTGAGCAAGCGAGACAGGAAAGAAAAGAAAAGAAAAGAAATAGAATAAGAAATAGAAAAAAGAAAGAAAATGCATTTTTATGCATTATTGCACATGCATTTCATTCATGCATGTTACCATGTATTCCATCATGGTTAGAAAGAATAGTAAGAAAGAAAGAACAGAGAGAAGGGAAGAACAACGAGAATTAGGAAGAAAGAAAGAACAGTAAGAATTAGAAACAGAGAAAGAAAGGAGAAAGAACTAAGAACGAAAGAAAGAAGAAGAGAATTAAGTAAGGAAAGAACCAAAGAAGGAAAAGAGATAAGTGATTTACTTACTGAGCATTTTTGTGCTCACCCCGTTGTTTTTCCATGTTTTGCAGGAAATAGGTCAGCAGCGGTCGGAAAGAAGTCGACAAGCGGAGAGAATTGGCATTACTGTCCACTGTTGCTAAGTTTTTGTACTTGTTATTTTTGTATATATGAAGAATTATATTTTATAAGTAAAGAAAAAATTTGGGCCCAACTATTTTTCATATGGTAAGTATGTATGTTTTTATTGTATATGTTCTAAAGTATACTAGTAGAAAGAAGTCATTACATGGTAGCACCAGGGAACCGATTATGGGCAAATTCGGCATGGGCTAACTTGTTATCCCAATCTCTCAAACTCTTGCTCACCAAGGTCCTAAGGATGGTTTCTAAGGTTATATTCGTGACTTTGGTTTGACCATCAGTTTGGAGGTAATGAGAAGTGCTAAACAAAAGATTGGTTCCCAACCTACTCCATAAAGATCTCAAAAAAAGGCTAAGAAATTTAGTATCCCTATCCGGCACTATACTCCTTGGCACACCATGCAACCTCACAATTTCTTTGAAGAATAATTCAATCACATGTGATGCATCATTGACAGGCTATTCTCAAGTGTACGAAATCGTGCAAGTAATAAAGCTCTAGTAAACGAGTGTCAAATCCCAAGAGAACTACCTACCAATTACCAAACTAGTCTATTTTATTGCTATTTGACGAAACAGAATTTTATGAATGAATTTAATGAAAAGGAAAACAAATTAAAAACTAAACAAAACCAGAATTTTATAAATACTTTGGTATAAAGATCAATATGGCTAAACCCTGGGGCACATATTTTACACCAATTTAATCCTATGTATTGACGATTATTACTAACCTAATTATGCTTATTCTAAAGGCCAAACTCCCTAATATTCCCCTAACTTTCTCTCGAACAATTAGTGAATTAACCCTTAAACAACAACCCAAAATATCTCTAAGTTGGATTTAGAAGCTAACAGATCATTAAGTTCTATGGAATTTACTAGAGTCTCATAGATCGCGGTAACCTATCTCTAGCATTCGCTCAATCTATGGTTTTATTACCTTAGACAAATCAGGTTTCATCTCTCGATCTCAACCCAACCCATGATATCATTCAACCCTCGGATCCTTAAGAATTGAAAGCATTACACACAATAATAAAACTTAGAATTAATGCTCAATAAGAAATCAATAAAGATAATGTCAACACATATTCATAAATTGGGTACATCTTTAGCCCTAGAAAAGAGATTTAGTTCATAGTTGCAATAATAAAAACCATCATTGTATTCAACAACATGAGTTCAAGAAAGAAAAATATAAACACTTCTCTAATTGTTGAACGGGAACTTCAAGAATTCCGATCTCCAAAATAGTAGCCGTCCTTCTTCCTTCTCTCCACTCCCCCAAAACTACTTAAAGACCCTTATTTATAGTCCTAGGGTTTTTATCTTACTTAGGAAAAAGTTAAATGCCTCAACCCATTCAGATTCGGATTAGGATAATCCATTAGCCTAACAGGCCCGTGAACCATCACCGCGGCGGTAAGAACAGTCGCTGTGATGATCATTCTTTCTGTCCAATGAGTCCATTATCTTCAGAATTTGGTAAAGTAATCAGCACAAAATTTGTAGCTCTCTGAATAAGATTTCCAACGCCACCAGAATCATCAAATTCTAATGTCTACAGCTCAAGTTATGATAGAAACATCGAAGCATGCTCATCTTGAAGGATTTCCAGATTTTTCGTTGTATCTTCGACGTGTCACAACTTTCTCGTTTCAACTCCGATTCTTGTACCGTTTGTTCCTACGCGTCATGAATTCCATCAACATCATTCTTTTACCTTCAAATATCTATTTGAACCTGAAAATACTCAAAATACTCCCGTAAAAGGTATTTATGAAAGAATTAATTCAAATTCCACAATTTAAACACATTTTTCCATAAATAATCCAATTAAATCACTAACAAAATATAGACTTTCAAGCTCTTATCACAACCCCCAACCAGCTTTTTGCTAGTCCCTAGCAAACTAAGCAATAAAATAAGTCTCTAAGCTTGAAAATAAAACAACAAATTAAAAACCTATATCTAAACTATCCTAAATCACTTTCGTAGATTGACACGATTGCATTTAGCGTATGCAACAAGCCTTTAAACCCCTAGGTGGCCCTAGTTGGACGAGTTGTAGTCTCATGAGGGTTTCCAGCGAATGATACCCACAAACATCCACACTACACTTATCCTAAACTCCAAAAACAAACATAAACATAAACATAAAAAGGAACAAAAACTAACAAAAATTCTTGGATCAATTCATAGAGGTGTCTCAAAAATAGCATATACACAAAACAAATAGAATAATTAAAAATCACCTAAACTCACACAGACAATGCAAACATCAATTCCGTTTTCGTTATCGACTCTAGAACATCCATACAACCACAAACCATTAGTCTACAAGCTCGGATAGTTTTATGCATAACATTCATGAACAAAATTTTGATCTCAGTATTCGGGTTATGACTTATATGTGAATCATGGAATCAAACTCCATAGGCTCACTCTTCAAACCACTCTCCACTAATGTAGAATTTCACATTACCTTGGATCAATAGGTCTTTGTAAAGGTTGTAACGTTAGGTTAGGGTATGAGTTCATGAAGGAATGACAAGAGAAATTAACAAAAATAAATTAAGAGACTTAATTTTTATTCATTCTTATTACTAACAAACACAACACTTCCCTTTTTCACTCAGTATCTTCTCAACCTTTATCGAGCTCTTTCTTTTTGACAGTAATATCAACCCATTTGCATAATTCCCAATCTTTACAAAGCTTTTCCCACTTTTCTTTCCTTTCTGAATTTTTTTTTTTTTTTTTTTTTTAAAGATAATACTTATAACAAGAAGAAAGTAGAAAACACACACACAACCCCACTGATCTTACAAGCACTCCACAACACCCAACCAATTTCTTCGCATAAACCTGGGTTGTGGCAAAACTACACATCCTCACCAAAACTCGTACTAAGTTTGAATAACAATTAAGTCTCTTAAGGATAAAATGGGTAAGAATGTGCTATAGGCTCATAATCAGGGTAGGGTAAAAATTAAGTTCAAAGAAAGAAAAACAAGGCTAAATTGTGTTTAAAAAGCTCGAAGGGTTAACTAGCGATGACAATAAAAAGGGTCGGCTTGAAAGGCTCAATCAGTCCAAAAACAGCCTAAATCATTTCCTAAGTGCTGTGAACTCTAGGATTTCGTCTTGAGTGGTTGTCAAATGAGTTCTAGAATTTGTTGAGATCACAACAATGTTCATGAAAAATTCACACAAAAAACTTCTCTAAGTAGGTAAACTGAACCACTTTCAATCCATACATCACTAGGGTCTCACACTAAATGTCATTAACATTCACAAACATCCATAATTAAAGGCAAAAATTAATGTCCTCCATTAGTTACATGTTATTGCAATTACATTCCTATCATAGACATATGAATTCATCTAAGAGAAAAACTCACAACATAAAAACAAAAGAAAAAAGTTGCTCTCTAAATCCATATCCATAAAACAAAATTATGCTCAAAGTAAATTCCTAGCCCCAACCATAAAGTCGACATTGTCCTCAATGTTAAGAGGAAGAAAAAAAACGTTACCGCATTCCTCAATGTAAGAAGGTTGTCCAATTCGTATGCGCCAAATGCGTTCTATAAAAAAAAAAACACACTAAACGGACCTTGTCGGCCATCATTGTTATGCAGAAAAAAAAAATTAATGGATATAAAGAGCATTAACAATAAAGATGGAATAATAGTTCACAATGACTTAATGAACAAACAGTAACAAAATGCAAGTACACATGAAAAAAAACAAACTACGCTGACAATAAAAACACAACTGAAAATTTTAGGGCTCCAGCAGTTGCACACTCTCTACTCCTCCATACTCTCCTCGGAATCATCATCAGGAGCATCGCCTTGCTCCTTATCCGCTAGGTACACAAAATCAGTTCATTCACACCCTGGCGCTGCTATTCCAGCATGAGCAAGTTGTAATCTTTGCATCTCATAGTGCACCCTCATTTTCCCACTCATCCATGCCATCCAGGCTTCTTGGCGATTCTGTTGCTTTCTCAACTTATCAATGTCTTCATTCAACTTCGACAATTGATCTCTTTGGGATAGCTTCGTCGATGAAAAGGCTTTGGTCTTGGATACTACCACTCTGTCCCCACTGGTGAGATTTTGCATAAATTGCATTGCATTATAAGATATACTCCTTGCGGGATTAAAACTTCTTCAGAATTCAAAGGCACTTGAGCTTGCTTACACAATTCAGTAATCAGTTGAGGGAAGTAAAAACCAGTCTTGTTACGCTTTGCCAAATGGGTAATCTCTTGAAAAATAATCTCACCCACATTCATCCTCATTTTGTGGTGGATAGCATACATCAAAATCGCCTTAGCTTTGCTAAAAGTGCTCATGTGCTTTGAAGGCATCAATCTAGAGCAAATAAAATATAACCACGTGCAAAATTGAGTCCAAAAACTTACTTTCAAAACGGATGTGTTCCCTAGCCACAATAAACCATGTGGCTTTCTCTTCTATCAGAAAATTAATCATTGCGTCATAATCCACTTCTTGCTTGTATGCGGCATAAGCATCCTCATCTATCTCAACTTGCGGCAGCCCATAAAACTGATTAATAGCGGCTGCAGTAAATACTACTTCTTTACCTCTTACCATTGTCCTCCCGTCAACGCTATCAGGAACGTTGGCATATAACTCTTTTACTACAGAGGCAACAGCAGGAGCCAGGGGTTCTTTGCAACATATCTGCCAACCCAGAGCTTGAATTACATTAGTGATTCCCCCAAAATCTTCTGTAAACACCAACCCTCTTTCTTCAATAAATCCACCCAATTTCTTTGCAAAATTCTCATATCTCTCATGGGCAGCTTGACTAACAAACCGAGCATCATGATAGGCCTACCCTTTTCCTTTTTCTCTCCTATCACTGCTTGGCTTTCTTTTGGGTGTCATTATAACTCTTTCCCACTCAACCAATACCAGCAATTAAACTCAATTTCAACACCCAACGAAAATCACTACAAACTCCCACAAAATTACAACTTCTCTTATTCAATCAAAGCAACAATCACGAAAATCACCACAAACTCCCACGAAATTCAAATCAATTTCTCTCAATCTTCAACAACCAACTCAAATCACCACACACTCCCACACAATTCAAATCAATTGATTCCAATCTTCAACAATCAAAATTACAATGCAAAATGGGTGAGAAACACTTACTTGAACATGATTCTGTCCAAATGTGCCTTGAATTGCTATGAATTATCTCAATTTTCAAAAACCCCCAAATTTTCTTTTTGGAATCCTAACTTTGATTTTTTTTTGAAAATCCCACTTACTCCCTTTGATTTGCGAAATGTGATGTGAAATTGAGTGTGTTAGTGAGCAATGGAGTATAAATTGAAGATGGGTTGAAGGAATTATGAAGAAAGGAAAAAGGAATTGGTGAGGAGAAAAACTGTGGAAGAGAAATAAGATGTAATGAAAATTTTGTTAAGGAAAATAAAGTCAGTCTGATATAAAAGCGATATCGCGTTTGGAGTTGTGCGATCGCTGCGGCGATCGTGCATTTCATCTTGGATGCACGCTGGAATAACGCTCGCTGCAGCGATGATCTTTGTTGCTGCGACGATCGTGATTAAAAACCAATCTCTTTTGTTCGTGCGTGAAACTCACGCTCACTGCAGCGATGGTTTGTATCACCGCGGCAAGCGTGATGTTGAAGTGTTTATATTTTTCTTGAATGTGTTTTTCCCATAACCTGACAAAGAAAATCAAAACATCTGAATTAATGAACTAAGAATAACGCAAAATCATAACACACAAAAAAAAAATACTAAAAATAATAAGATACAAATAAAAATAAATAAATAAAAACCAAACGGAATCAAAATCTTGGGTTGCCTCCCAAAAAGCACTTGTTTAAAGTCTTAAGCTCGACTCCTTTCTGTCGTCAATTAGGATTTTGAAGAAAAATTGAAACCCTCTCGTCTTCATTCCCATTCTCAATATAAGGTTTCAATCTTTGGCCGTTAACTTTGAATGTTCCCTTCGTTGGACGGTGAAGCTCTATCGCCCCATGCAGAAACACGCGATGAATTATGAACGGGCCAGACCATCTTAAGCGCAATTTTCCCGGGAAAAGTCGTAGTCTTGAGTTAAACAACAACACTTTGTTGCCCTCCTTGAATTCATTGTTCACGATATGTTTGTCGTGCCACTGCTTAGTATTTTCTTTGTAGATTCGGGCATTCTCATATGCATTATTACAAAACTATTCCATCTCATTGAGTTGCAGTAATCGTTTTGCTCCTACGGCTTGTATATCAAAGTTAAGAAATTTCACTGCCCAATATGACCTGTGTTCTAACTCACTGGCAAGTGACAAGCTTTTCCATAAACCATCCTATAGGGCGACATTCCTATTAGTGTTTTGAAGGCCGTCCTATATGCCCATATGCATCATCAAGCTTGGTTGCCCAATCCTTTCGAGAGGTGCTTACTGTCTTTTCCAAGATTTGTTTCAACTCCCTATTGGATACTTCTACTTGGCCACTAGTTTGAGCATGATATCGGGTAGCAACTTGATGTGTAACCCCATACTTGCTTAACAATGTTGCGAATTGGTGATTGCAAAAGTGAGAACCACCATCACTGATAATGGCCCTTGGTGTGCCAAACCTCAGAAATATATTCTTCTTCATGAACTTGATAACTATGCGAGCATCGTTTGTTGGCAATGCAACAGCTTCCACCCACTTTGAAATATAATCTACAGCAACCAAAATAAAACGGTTAGAAAACGAGGAAGGAAAAGGTCCCATAAAATCTATTCCCCACACATCAAACAATTCTACTTCTAGGATATTATTTAAAGGCATGGCATTTCTCCGAGATATGTTCCCAACCCGTTGACACTCATCACAACTCATAACAAAATGAAAAGCATCTTTAAAAAGAGTTGGCCAGAAAAATCCTGATTGAAGAACTTTAGTGGCGGTCTTTGTCGAACCAAAATGACCATCAACTTCCATTGAATGACAATGATGAAGAATATTCGTCATCTCTTCTTTTGGCACACATCTTCTTATCATTTGATCGGTGTAATGCTTGTACAAAAATGGATCCTCCCAAAAGTAGTACTTTAAATCTGGAATAAATTTCTTTCGTCTTTGGGAGTTCATTCCAGGAGGCAATACTTTCTGCGCCAAATAGTTAGCAATATCTGCAAACCACGACCCTTCTTGAATAGCAAATAATTGCTCATCCGGGAAGTATTCGTTGATTGGCTTTTCTTCCTCTCGAACTTCTTCATTGGACTCTAATCGGGATAAATGGTCAGCCACTTGATTTTCTGTTCCTTTCTTGTCCTTAATCTCCAAGTCAAATTCCTATAAAAGCAATACCTATCACAATAATCTTGGCTTGGAATCCCATTTTGCTAGGAGGTACTTCAATACAGCATGGTCAGTGTACACAATAACCTTGGTACCTAGCAAATAAGAACGAAATTTATCAATAGAGCATACTACTGCTAAAAATTCTTTTTCAGTAGTAGCATAATTTAACTGTGGTCCCGTTAAAGTCTTGCTGGCATAATAAATCACATGCAAAACCTTACCTTTTCGCTGTCCTAAAACAGCCTCTAAAGCATAATCACTCGCATCACACATGAGTTCAAAAGATAGTTCCCAATCGGGCGCAACAATAATAAGAGCAAAAATTAATTTTTCTTTTAAACACTTAAATGCATCTAAACGCTCTTGACTAAAATTAAAAGGAATATCCTTAGCTAATAAATCACAGAGAGGTTTAGAGATTTTAGAGAAATCTTGTATGAATATCCTATAAAAACCCGTATGCCCAAGGAAACTTCTGACAGCCTTCACTGAATTTGGAGGTGGTAGTTTTTCAACGACTTCAATCTTCGCTCGATCCACCTCAATTCCATTCGCGGATATTCGATGACCTAACACAATCTCATCTCGTACCATGAAATGGCACTTTTCCCAATTTAACACTAGGTTAGTGTCAACACATATCTGCAAACATTAGATAACTTAGTCAAACAATCATCAAAAGAATCTCCAAAAACAGAAAAATCGTCCATGAAAACTTCAATGGACTTCTCAACCATATAAGAGAATATTGAGATCATATAACGTTGAAAAGTTGCAGGAGCATTGCACAAGCCAAAAGGCATTCTTCGATAGGCGAATGTTCCATATGGGCACGTGAAAGTCATTTTCTCTTGATCTTTTGGCGCTATAGCAATTTGATTGTAGCCTGAATATCCATCTAGGAAACAATAGAACACATGGCCAGCTAACCTCTCTAACATTTGATCGATGAATGGCAATGGAAAATGGTCCTTATGAGTCACGAAATTCACAGTTTGCGATAGTCGATACATACTATCCATCCTGTGACCGTTTGTATTGGAATCAGCTCATTGTTATCATTACGGACCACTGTCATTCCTCCCTTCTTTGGCACTACTTGGATTGGACTTACCTATGCACTATCCAAAATTGGATATATAATTCCTGCATCTAAGAGCTTCAACACCTCATTCTTGACCACTTCTTACATTGATGGATTCAATCTTCTTTGTGGTTGGACAGTAGGCTTATAACTTTCCTCAATTAGGATCTTGTGTGTGCAAATTGAAGGACTGATACCTTTTATATTTGCAATTGTCCATCCAATGGCCTTCTTGTATTTTCTCAATATGTGTAGCAACTTTTCTTTCTCTACAACACTCAAAGAAGCATTAATAATGACTGGAAAAAATTTACCCTCTTTTAAAAATGCATACCTTAAATGAGATGGTAGTTGTTTAAGCTCAAAGTATAGGTACCTTTGTGATTGGTAAAGTAGACTGGGACACCACAGCTCCAATTTCTCTGATTGATTTAGCTCCAGGACGAACCAAGGGTGGTAGAGCATTTGAATATCTTAAACACTCTCTTATCTCGTCACTATCAACTTCATCCTCATGATCTCTAGAATTCATCAAACAATTCTCTAAAGGGAAAATGGGGTAGCTTTCTTCAAAATTCTGGTCCACTATGGTGTCAAGAACATCAATCTTAAAACATGAATTTAATTCAGATGGACGCTTCATAGATTCAAAAACATCAAATTCTACTTGCTCATCTTGTACCCTTAAGATTAATTTCCCTTGGTGGACATCTATCAATGTTCTACCTGTGGCTAGAAAAGGTCGTCCTAAAATTAAAGGTATTTCCCTACCTTCCTCCATGTCTAACACTATGAAATCTACTGGAAAAATCAGTTTGTCTATCTTAATCAAGACGTCTTCTACCACCCCCCTAGGATATGCTATCGATCGATCAGCTAATTGGAGCGACACGGTGGTTGGCTTCACTTCTCCTAATCCAAGCTTTATGTAAATGGAAAACGGCATTAAATTTATACTTGCCCCTAAATTACATAAAACCTTATTAAAATAACAACTACCAATAATACAAGGGATAGTAAAACTCCCTGGATCTCCTAGTTTAGGTGGTAGTTTCTTTTGAATCAGTGCGCTGCATTCCTCTGTTAACATAACTTTCTCATATTCCTCGAATTTTCTCTTGTGCGTGAGGATCTCCTTCAAAAACTTCGCATATTTCGACATCTGTTCCAGCATATCAACAAAAGGGATATTAATATGTAAACTTCGAACCATGTCAATAAACATATCGAATTGCTTATTAAGCTTTTGATTCTTCAATCGTTATGGGTATGGAAGGGTTGCTTGGCTCTAAGAAAGTTTCTACTCAGATGCACACTCGCCGTGGCCACCAGTATCATCGTCGCGGCGATCGTCCTTCTTGCTAACGAGCTTCTCCATATTTTCACGATTGCTGCGGCAATGAATTTCATCGCCAAGGCGATTGGTCTTCTGCTCTTCCCTCAAATCTTTCTCTTGTTCTTGCTTCTGTTTTTCACCCTTTGTATTTTCCAGAATTTGTCCACTCCTCAAGGTGATTGTA
This sequence comes from Pistacia vera, assembly GCF_008641045.1. Classification (NCBI taxonomy): domain Eukaryota; kingdom Viridiplantae; phylum Streptophyta; class Magnoliopsida; order Sapindales; family Anacardiaceae; genus Pistacia; species Pistacia vera. Next base: position 2,012,726 of record NW_022196136.1, on the reverse strand, counting down.
TGCGCTTGTTCCTTGAGGTTCTTCTCTGTATCGCTCGGCAAAACTCCTTGAACTCTTTCTGCTAATATGTTATGAATTTTCCCAATTTGAGTCTCAATGTTCCTAATAGAGGCTGATTGATTTTTGACAAGGATGTCAGTCTTCTTAAAACTCTTGCTTGTCTATTCAATGAACTTGGTAAGCACATTCTCTAAGTTAGATTTTGGCTCTTGAGTTTGAAAAACAGGAGGTTGTTTTTGCTCATTGTTGTTGCTCCATGAAAAGTTCGGGTGTTTCCTCCATGCTGGATTGTATATGTTGGAATATAGAATCCCTTGCCCCCTTTGGAAATTATTGACGTAGTTGGCTTGTTCAGGTTGAGCAAACGGGTTCCCTTCTTGACAATCCTGGGATGAATGATTTCCTGCACAAAGGTCACATGTTAGAGAAGAAGATTCAATTGCATTTATTTTTAACACATTACCTAATTGCTTCTGGATGTTTGAAAGTTAAGCAGCCAATGCAGTGTAACTATCAACTTCGTGCACTCCCGCTGATTTCCTTGTTGAAGTTCTCTCTGAAGTCCTCATATAGTTATTGTTCACCATCACCTCAATCAGATTGTATGTTTCCTCTGGTGTTTTATTGTTCAAGGCTCCCCCACTTGCAGCATCAATCATAACTTGAATAGTTGGTAGCAACCCTTGGTAGAACGTTTGCACTTGCGACCAGATTGGTAAACCATGGTGAGGGCACCTCCGTAAGAGATCCTTATACCTTTCCCATGCTTCATAAAATGACTTCGAATCTTGTTGGTAAAAGTTGGTAATCTCACTCAGCTTGACAAACTTGGCAGGTGGAAAATATTTAGTGAGGAACGCTTGAGCTAACTCGTTCCATGTCGTGATGCTCCCAGATGGCAGAGAAATCAACCAAGCCTTAGCTTTATCCCGAAGAGAGAATGGGAAAAGCCTTAGCCTAATTGCTTCATCAGATACTCCATTATGCCTGAATGTGTCGCATAACTCCAGAAAGTTTGCGATATGCAGGTCGGGATCATCATTAGGTAACCCCGCAAATTGGACCAACTGCTAAATCATTTGAATAATTGTTGCTTGATCTCAAAATTATTCGCTTGAACTGGTGGTCTCCTAATGCTAGAATAGCACCCATTAATAGTAGGACTAGAGTAGTCCTTCAATGCTCTTTGAACCACTGCTACTCCACCCATTGCATTTCCTCCTAAGGTATCCTCATTCTCATTCTCTTGATTTCCCATATTGGGATTCACAATTCCTGTGTTAGCCATTGATTTTTCAAAGTCAACTTGCTTCTTTTCTTTCCTCAATTATTTAGCCGTTCTCTCAATCTCAAAATCTAGTGGATTAAGATCACCACCACCTCTTGAACGTAAACTCTCCAGATTCTAGCTAACAGCAATAAACAAAACAAACAAAAATAAAAATTAATTTCTAAACAAAAATAAAACAAATCAAATTAGCAACTAAATATTTCGTATTGATATTGGTAAAACAAAATAGTTCCCTGGCAACGGCACCAAAAACTTGACAGGCTATTCGCAAGTGTACAAAATCGTGCAAGTAATAAAGCTCGAGTAAACGAGTGTCGAATCCCAAGAGAACTACCTACCAAGTACCAAACTAGTCTATTTTATTGCTATTTGATGAAACAGAATTTTATGAATGAATTTAATGAAAAAGAAAACAAATTAAAAACTAAACAAAACCAGAACTTTATAAATACTTTGGTATAAAGATCAATATAGCTAAACCCTAGGACACAAATTTCACACCAATTTAATCCTATGTATTGACGATTATTACTAACCTAATTAAGCTTATTCTAAAGGCCAAACTCCCTAATATTCCCTTAACTTTCTCTCGAACAATTAGTGAATTAACCCTTAAACAACAACCCAAAATATCTCTAAGTTGGATTTAGAAGCTAACATATCATTAAGTTCTATGAAATTTACTAAAGCCTCATAGATCGCGGTAACCTATCTCTAACGTTCGTTCAATCTATGGTTTTATTACCTTAGACAAATCAGGTTTCATCTCTCGATCTCAACCCAACCCATGATATCATTCAACCCTCGGATCCTTAAGAATTGAAAGCATTACACACAATAATAAAACTTAGAATTAATGCTCAATAAGAAATCAATAAAGATAACGTCAACACATATTCATAAATTGGGCTACATCTTTAGCCCTAGAAAAGAGATTTAGTTCATAGTTGCAATAATAAAAACCATCATTGTATTTAATAACATGAGTTCAAGAAAGAAAAATATAAACATGTAATACCCTGTATTTTCTTTGTGGGTTTTATTTAATTTTATTTATGTGAATCTAGGGGGTAATATGTAAGAATTGAAACTTTTTAGAGATGTTTTAGTAAGAAATTAGGCATGGTGGGTTATTAGGTAGTTTTACAAGAGTACTTGTGCGAAATTGGAAGTGTAAAAATCTTTTAACAACTTTATGAAATGATTTAAGATGAGGGGCTTTTAATATTGTGTCATGCAAGGGTACATGCATAATTCTCCAGGGGTGAGAGTATGATAAAACTTAACTTTATTTAAGGATTTTGGGGTGCAAGTTGTAAGAATCAAGAAGAGGATGCAGCATAATGGCCAATGCAAGATGGATTAAAGGGAATTTCTTTAGGAGAATTAGCCCACGGTGTTGGCACATGGTTTTGCCATGGTTGTGAAATATATTATTTGAGATGAGGAATGTGGAGTGGAAAAAAGAGAGATAGCCGAAAAAAAAAAAAAAAAAAAAAAAAAAAGCCAAAGAGAAGGGAAAGAAGAGTGAAAGAGAGAGAGAGTGAGCGTCGGTAAGTGAGGAAGGAGGAGATCTCACAAGTTTTTCTTCAATGGGTAACATGCATGTGATTTTAGAGTGATATCATTCCACCATTCATACAGTTGTGCATTTCTTTTTCTCTAAATTTTGGGTGCTTCGGGTGTTAGGTCGAGGAGAAGGCAAGATCTTTGAGGCAGCTGGACCTTTGGTTGAGCTAAATTTTTTGTGTGAGTGGACTAGTAAATGCATTAAAAATTCCAGCATCTGAATTCACATTTGATTGGGTTAATTTTTTATATTTGTGCTGGCTGCTTTATTGTGGTATAATATGTTTGAGTTATAAGATTATAAAGTATATTTTGAAGTAAGTTGTCGCCATGCATTTGCTCACTTATTTATATTTTTTTTTTGGTAAGTTGGCTAAGTGTTGAATTATGGGAGGTATTCATGTATGTATGAACTTTTTGGTTGGAATTTGAAGTCTAATTCAGATGTGCAGGTTGGGTATTTTGGGTTATGTGCGTGAAATGTTTGCTAAAATAGGGATTTGGTAATGGGTGGTGTGGAGCCTTATTGCATGCTTGTGATTGTTATGTGAATTTAAATTGTTGCTGGAACTATGTTACATGTATTAGGCTGTCTTTTTGGCCTGGTTGGGTTTGGTTAATATACATGTGTGGTTGGGGACAATTTGGATGTATGCATGTTGTCACTCTCAATTTTTGTTGTGTTGGTTTATGGGTCAAGAATGCTAAGCAATGTATTGTGACGGGAGAAGACATGCAATCGATAATTGATTGGTTAAGTTGGTTTGACACAATGAAATTTAACAATAGGCAGCATTTGTGTTCTGGTACTGTCATATTGATGATTATTGTTATGGGTTTAGTTCATGAATTTTGCAATTGGAGTTGCCGAAAATTTATCTTGAGTGTTATATATTTTTGTTGGGTTAGGCTTTGATGTAATTAGTGGGGAGGTTGTTATGGGAAAAGAAAATTTTGGTGAGGCATGTGGTTCTCGGTTATGGGTGTTTAATTGTCAAAGTGAAAGTCAGTTTGGGGTTGACTGCAAAGATTAAAAGTTTTGGGATTTTAGTGAAATTGGATAAATATAGGGTGTAAATAGAATTATACATACTTTTGTATTTTTACGTGGTGAGCATTATATTCATGATTACATGCTTTTTTGGAATTTATATCATATTATATTTATATATGCATAAGGCATGCATGATGCATATTTGGAATGAAATTGTGGATGCATGATTATTGTTAGTTTGACTCCCGGATTTGAAACCGTACCCATCCCCCCTCCAGACATAAGCTAGTATTTGACATTATCCTCAGCGCGCCATTGAGATGGTCCGTCCTACCGAACCATTGTATATCCTACTAGAATAAGAGGACGCCTGACGGCTCCAGGCGGGATTACACCAGGGGTTATTTGCCGGTGTGGGATTTGGAAGCCCCGAGGGTAGACTGTGGGCGAGATTATATTTGATACCCTATACAGACACCCGAGGGTAGACTGTGGGTTGAGCATGGTTATCCAATGATGTTCGTACCATCCCGAGGGTAGACTGCGGATGGTGCCACCCCGAGGGTAGACTGTGGGTGGGTGTAGCTTCATGTCTGAGTTAGGGACTGGTTCAGATAGTTATAGCTTGGCCCCTAAGGGCTTAGGGTGGTGATAATTGATTTATTTTATATGATAGTGGGGTGTGATTTCATGGCATCCGAGAATAATATATATATTGTTGTGCCTTATCATGTAAGTACACTAGTGTTGTGTGGCATACAATTATTCATACCTGTTTTCAAAGTTAAAGTATTTTCGTATAAACTATATTATCCGCTCACTGGGCTTCCCAGCTCACTGTTTTATGTTTCCTCCCCCAGGAACGTAGATCGGGTTCGTAGGTGGAGCATACTCTACGCTCTAGGTTGGCCTTGACGCATGATGATTTGCATCTTTTACAAACTTTAGTGGACTCTGATACTATGTTTCTTTTGTAACTGGATTTCAGTTCCTGTTTTTAGAATAATTATTTGTGTATTTCCACCTTCTAAACCTTAAACATGCAAATGCACTACTTTTCACTTTCGTCTATAGACGAAATTGTTTTTATGAATATTTTTTTTTATAAAGAGTATTCACCTTCCTTTCGGGATCTTGAGTCTCTTGGAGCGCCCGGATCCAGTGGGATAGGGATACTCGGGAGGGGGCGTGACAAAACACTTCTCTAATTGTTGAACGGGAACTTCAAGAATTCCGATCTCCAAAATAGTAGCTGTCTTTCTTCCTTCTCTCCACTCCCCCAAAACTACTTAAGGACCCTTATTTATAGTCCTAGGGTTTTTATCTTACTTAGGAAATGCCTCAACCCATTCAGATTCAAATTAGGATAATGCATTAGCCTAACAGGCCCGTGACCCATGGCCGCTGCGGTAAAAACAGTCGCTGCAGCGATCGTTCTTTCTGTCCAATGAGTCTGTGATCTTCAGAATTTGGTAAAGTCATCAACACAAACTTTGTAGCTCTCTAAATAAAATTTCCAACGCCACAAGAATCGTCAAATTCAAATTTCTACAGCTCAAGTTATGATAGAAAAATCAAAGCATGCTCATCTTGAAGGATTTCCAGATTTTTCGTTGTATCTTCGACGTGTCACAACTTTCTCGTTTCAACTCCGATTCTTGTACTGTTTGTTCCTACGTGTCATGAATTCCATCAAAATCATTCTTTTCCCTTCAAATATCTGTTTGAACCTAAAAATACTCAAAATACACATGTGATCCCGTAAAAGGTATTTATGAAAGAATTAATTCAAATTCCACAATTTAAACACATTTTTCCATAAATAATTCAATTAAATCACTAACAAAATATAGACTTTCAAGCTCTTATCAATTATTGGTTTTTTTACATGCAATAAAATGTGCCATCTTAGAGAATCTATCAACAACAACCATCATGGAATCTTTACCTCTTTGGGTTCTCGGTAATGAAGTCCATGTTTAAGTCTTCCCATGGTTGGCTAGGAATGGGCAATGGAGTGTACATCCCTGGCTTGAAATGACTTTTAGTTCTATGACAAACCCCACATCTTGCTACTATGGATTGGACATCCCCAATCATCTTCGACCAAAAGAAATGATCATTAAGAATCTCCAAGGTCTTGGTAACCCCAAAATGACCAGCAAGCCCTCCTCTATGCACCTCACTCACAAGCAATTCTCTAAAACTTCCTTGAGGCATACATAACCTGTTTCCCTTGAACAAAAATCCCTCTTGAACCACATAATCTTCAAAACTCCCCTTTGAACACTTAGCCATGATTTTGGCCATTTGTTCATCTTCCTTGTAATGCTCATTCATTATGCTAAACCCAAGTACTCTTGCATCCAAAATGGAAAGGATGGAGTACCTTCTTGACAATGCATCTGCCACTACATTAGTGCTCCTTTGTTTGTACTTGGACACAAATGAAAAGGATTGAAGGAATTCAACTCATTCGGCATGCCTTGAATTCAATTTATGCTGCCCATTAATAAACTTGAGCAGCTTGGTGATCATAATGTAGCACAAATTTGTTTAGGCCTCAAATAATGACTCCACTTATCTAAGGCTCTAATAATTGCATAGAACTCCTTATCATAAGTGTTGTATCTCCTCCTAGAATCATTGAGCTTTTCACTAAAAATTGCTAATGGCCTTTTATCTTGAGTAAAGACTGCCCTAATTCCAACTCCACTAGCATCACACTCCACTTCAAACACCTTAGAGAAATCAGGTAGAGCTAGAATGTGTGCTTCAAAAAGCTTCTTTTTAATCACCTCAAAAGCATCTATATAATCACCTCAAAAGCATCTTTTTAATCACCTCAAAAGCATCTTTTGCCTCCCTTGTCCACTCAAAATCCCCCTTCTTTAAACATTTGGTGATGGGTGACATTAGAGTACTAAAGTTGGGTACAAATCGCCTATAAAATGAGGCTAAACTATGAAACTCCTTACTTCACTAATGGTTTTAGATTTGGGCCAACTCTTAATTGCATCTACCTTTGATTGATCAACCATGATTCCCTCTCCCAAAACTACATAGCCTAGGAAGATTACCCTTTCCATGAAAAACTCACACTTCTCCATCTTTGCATACAATTTTTGTTTTCTCAACACTTCAAACACTTGCCTAAGATGGTTTCGATGTTCATCCTCATTATGGCTATACACCAATATATCATCAAAATAAACAACAACAAATTTTCCCAAAAAAAGGTTTAAGTACCTTATTCATCAATCTTATGAAGGTTTTTGGTGCGTTGGAAAGGCCGAAGGACATAACCATCCACTTAAAAAACCCTCATTTGGTCTTGAAGGTTGTTTTCCACTCATCCCCTTCTCTCATTCAGATTTGATGGTACCCACTCCGCAAATCGATCTTAGAAAAGATGTAAGAACCATGCAACTCATCAAGCATGTCATCAAGCCTAGGTATGAGCTATCTATACTTGATTGCAATGTTGTTGATGGCCTTACTATCCACACACATCTGAAAACTCCCATCCTTTTTCAACACCAATAAAGCTGGAACTGAACAAAGACTCATGCTCTCCCTCACATACCCTTGACTAATCAGCTCATCCACTTGCCTTTACAACTCCTTGGACTCCTCTGGATTGCATCTATAGGCTGGTTTGTTTGGTAAGGGTGCTCCGAGTAGCAAATCAATGTGATGCTCTATTCCCCTCAAAGGTAGCAACCCGGGTGGTAACTCCTTAGGAAAAACATCCTCAAACTCTTATAGTAACGGTTGGATTAGGGGATGGGGTGCACTCTCATTCCTTTCTTTTCTCTTGGCAATAAGCAAAGCTAGGATGTGTTTGTGTTTGGTGATGACCTTCTCTATTTGGTTGCCATTAAGGAATATGTTCTTTTGTGAGGTTTCGGTTTTGAGTGGTGTAAGTGTGGGAAGTGTTTGATGGGGTGGTAAAGGGTTTAAGGTGATGGTTTTTTTGTTGAACCTAAAGGTGTAGGTGTTCTTCCTTCCCTCATGGACAACCTCCCTATCATATTGTCAAGGCCTCCCTAGCAACAACTTACAAGCATCCATTGGTATTACATCATACAACACTTCATCCACATATTTCTTGCCTATGGAAAAGGGAACTACAACTTTCTTGGTAACACTAATGGTGCTTCCATTGCTCAACCATTGTAATTTGTATGGGTGGCTACGATTTTGGGTGGAAAGCTTCAATTTCTCAATAAGGTTGGTGGAGGCTACATTAGTACAACTTTCACTATCAACAATAACTGAACATACCTTTCCTTTGACGGTGCAATGGGTTTGGAACAAGTTTCCCCTTTGTGTTTTGGTAGAGTCAACTTGTGCATGCAAAACCCTCTTCAAAATCAATGCATCACTAACATCAGCTTCTTCAACAATCTCTTCACCATTCTCGGATTATTCCTCCTCACTCTCTTCTTCTTGGATGGCTTCTTCAATCTCTTGGATCTCTTTGATTGACATTATTCTCTTGTTGGGACAATTGGCTTGGAAGTGTCTATAGTTATGACATTTAAAACATTTATTGTCCTTCAAATCCTTTCGGGTGCCTCTTTGAGTCACAAACCGTGGCTTCTCCTTGGGTGCTTCGTTCACTCTATCATTGTCCTTGTCTTTGTTAGAGTTGACATAGGGTTTGGAATAGGATAGGGATCGTTTGTAGGAGTTATTGCCTTTGAAATATGGTTTTGGGGCTGGAAGTTTCAAACTTTGTAGTTGCTTCTCAATCTTGTTGGCTAACTTGCACACATCTCCCAATGAATGGTAAGGTTGCAATTCCACCTTTTGAGCTATTTCTCCTTGTAAACCTCTTAAGAACCTAATGATGGTTTGCTCTTTTTCCTCCGGAATATCATTTCTCATCATAAGGCCCTCAAACCCCTTTATATACTCCTCTACTTTCCTATCCCCTTGCTTAAGATTGTACAAACTCAAGTAGAGATCTTGCTTGTAATTATCGGACAAGAATCTCTTTTTCAACATCCTTTTCAATTTATCCCATGACCTTACTCTAGTCTTCCCCTCTCTTTTTCTTTTCTTTCTAGTGTTTTTCCACCATAAGGAAGCATATCCCTTGAACTTCAGAATAACTACCTTACATTTCTTCTCATCTGAATACCCCTTGAACTCAAATACTCTCTCAATATCACTTAACCAATCCATGATAGCATTAGGGTCTAGACTACCTTCAAATTCAGGCAAATCTATTTTGATACCCCTATCATCATCAATTCCTCTCCTCCTAGGTGCCTCAGATTCACTAGAGGAAGCCTTATTACCTCTTAAGTTTTCCATATATAATGGGGTCCTAATGATGGTTCTTTGGCGGTAGTGTGGTCGACCTTCTCGTTGGGGCGGTTGTGGGGTTTCTTCAAGGGTGGATTTGGATTGGGATAGATTAGCAATGTCCTTAGACATGTTAACCATCAATTCCATCATGCTAGACATGTTCTTCTTTACATCATCAAGTTCCTCTTGGATTTTTAGGTTGGCACACTCTCATGGTGGTAGGGGTGAAGTTGGGGAGCAAGTGGTCTTGTTTGCCATGAAAATTGGGTGAAGCTATTGTGAACAGTAACTTCAGGTGAACAATGTCACTTTGGAATAGTGAAATAATGTTATTTGAGGTGTGAAGGGTGAGAGGATGAAATTTGCATAATTTGGTTTTGGGAAATAGTACTTTGTGAACAGTAATATGTAATTAGGTTAATAAATGGTGTTTATGTAGATGGTTAGTGTTTAGGGCTTTTTGATTAAAATGTGATTGGTTTTGGTTGAATTTGGATGGAACTGGTTAGGTTTTGATGAGGTGTCAAGTTGGTGGTTAGGGTTGGTACTTGGAATATTGTTCAATGAAAAAGAAAAATTTTGCACAAGAAATGGCAATTGGATGGCTTGGCCGAACTACACACACTCAACACTTCCTTAAAATTTTTTTTTTTATCAATCACAACTCCAATAATCACAAATTCAATCCACAACCACAGCTTTGATACCAAATTGATATGAATTTATGCAACCTCAATTCATATATCACCATACTTCAACTAATTTCAACTTAACCTAGGCTAGACTTCACTTGCAACACCCTAACACAATTTGGCTAACACTTTACAAGCACACACAACCATTGTAACACTTTAGAACAACACCTTTTATCAAGCCTTAATAAACACAAACTCATTCCACTTTGATATGCACAACACAAACTTGGAACACAACAAAACAAACCAACCCGAAATGTGAGATAAATGGTAACCAAGTGAGATTAACTTACAAGATAGATGACCAATGATCAATCAAGTCTAAAAGAACTCCACCAGCTTGAAGGATCAATCCACCACCAAGTTTGGCCGAACCTGGGTAAAGGAACTCAAGAGAAAACTATTCTCCAAGGCAAAATACTATTCATGTAATATTCAAAGTCTACCTCATATTATGATAAAGTGGCCTTTAAATAGGCTTTACAAAACAAAGGAATTACCCTAGCAAAATTACATGAAAATTACAACAAAATATTACACAAAAATATTAAGGGATAATTCCCCACCATACAATATCAAAAGTGCAAGCCATACTCATTTAATGTCATGGACTACCTTTCCTTAAATTAAGGATCTATGTCTCTAATCACAATTTTCCTGAATTTTCTTTAGCATTTGAACCAAATAGCATCCACAACTTGGGTTTTGACCAATGAAGCTTCTTCCCACTTGATCTCCATGGCTTGGGCTACAAAAAAGGGCTTGTGCCATGTCTTGGGCCCTTAACACCTCTTGGACAAGTTTGTAAGCTTCTTTAAGTGCTTGGGCCGAGTGTTGTCCATCTTGGAGTCCTTGAATCTTTAATGAACTCTCTTGCATGTTTAAAGAACATGATGGGCTTGGATTCTCATCATCCTCGCCGGGTTGAGAAGGATTTGTCCTCAAATCCAAAAGTTCCCCATCTTTCAAGTATGAAGACAAGTCTCCGATGTTAAAAGTAGCCGAGACATTACCAGATTCAAAGGGTAAATCGACTTTATATGCATTATCCCCAACTCTTCTAAGGACTTCAAAGGGACCAACGGCTTTAGGGGCCAATTTACTTTTCCTCTTGGAAGGAAACCTCCATTTCTCAAATGAACTCATACAAGGTCACCCAGTTGGAAAATATTGTCGATACCATTGGGACATCAGACATAACGCCAACGAGTGACAGGCTTTGAAGGATGCCATCGAAGACCATATACGAAGGGGCCACCTAAAGGAATTTGTTAAGGAGGCACCAGCTCGCGAAAATATTCGCGAGCAAAATAACCAGGTTCGACAAGCTCTGGCCAACGCCAACATTGATGTCCCGGTGGGTATGATCTACGGGGGTCCTGACATAGCGGGAAGCTCAAGGCACACCTACGAGCAATATGCTCGCAATGCCAAAACAGATTCGGTCCCTTGGATAATGAGCTACGAACAAAAGCCGCCAAAGCGGCCCAAACAAGAAAATGAGGTGGTAGGATTCACTATTGAAGAAGGCGAAGAATCCCCTCGCCATAATCATGATGCGATTGTAATCGTAGCCAGGATTGGTAATGCCAAAGTGCTAAGGGTGATGGTTGATAATGGAAGTGTAGCAAAAGTCATCTTCTCGGAAGCTTTCCGAGAGATGAGGTTCATGGAGTAGGACTTAAGGGCGTGTCCTTAGCCACTCTATAGATTCATTGAGGACAGCCTGGTCTCCAAGGGAACACGATCAACCTTCCCGTGACTTTAAGGGCAGAACCCAAAATCAGGATAGTAATGGCTAAATTCTTAGTAGTAGACTGCCCGATCACATACAACATCAACCTCGGAAGACTGATCTTAGATGATTTGAGCGCAGTCACATCAGTGCATTGCCAAGCAATGAGGTTCTTGACTCCCGGGGGAGTCGCGACGATTAGAAGTTGCAGAAAAGAATCTCGAAAATGTTACAACCAGGCTATAAATGTTGCACTAAAATGGCCGCTCCCGAAGACAATGGTTATTACAGAATCTGAGTCGCATCCTAGACCTCTCAAGGATACCATAAATCCTCGCATCCATAGAGAAGAGCCCGTAGCAAGGCCGACAGAAGAGCTGCGAGAAATATGTGTTAGCGAGAAAGATCCAATTCGCGTACTAAAGGTCAACAGCAGCCTGAACAAAGGAATGACTGATAATCTGGTGAGTTTTCTGAAGAAAAATCTAGACATGTTCGCATGGGTGCACGCAGATATGGTGGGGATCAGCCCTAAAGTAATGTGTCATAGGTTAAACATCAACCCAAAAGCTCGGCCAATAAGACAAAAAAGAAGGTCTATGGATGTAGAATGTTCTAAAGCACATAAAGATGAAGTTGACAAACTCCTGAACATCAACTTCATCAGAGAAGTGCAGTACCCAGATTGGCTCGCCAACCCAATCTTGGTTACGAAGTTGAATGGCAAGTGGTGGACTTGCATTGACTTCACAAATTTGAATAAAGTCTATCTCAAAGACAGCTTTTCGTTGCCACAGATCGACCAGTTAGTAGATGCGACGATTGGAAATGCACTACTCAACTTCATGGATGCATACTTAGGATATAACCAAATCCCGATGTATCAACCTGATAAAGAGCATACCTCCTTTATTACTGACCGTAGGATTTATTGTTACAAGATTATGCCATTTGGCCTGAAGAATGTTAGGGCAACCTACTAGCGCTTGGTGAACAAGATGTTGGCTGACCAAATTGGCAAAACTATGGAGGTGTATATCGACGACATGCTCGTGAAATCAAAGGTTACTGAAAGCCACATTGAACATTTGGGAGAAAATACAAAATGAAGCTTAATCCCTTAAAATGTGCTTTCGGAGTAAGCACGGGAAAGTTCTTAGAGTTCTTTGAAAATCAAGGAGGTGTTGAAGCCAACCCAGAGAAGATTCAAGCTCTTCTAGATATGAAAAGCTCGACCAATATAAGGCAGGTACAGAGCTTGACAGGGCATGTGGTCGCACTCAGTAGGTTTGTTTCCTGAGCCATAGACAGATGCGTACCATTCTTTGAGACCTTTAAGAAGAAGAAGGGTTTCAAGTGGATGGAGGAATGCGAGAGAGCCTTCCAAGAGCTAAAGAAACACTTAGGACAACCTCCTTTGTTATCAAAGCCCGTCTAGGGTGAGCAACTACTGTTATATTTGTCAGTACCAAAGTTCGCGATTAGTGCGACATTGGTACGTGAAGAAGGGGGAATACAGTGGCCGGTATACTATGTGAGCAAAAGGATGCTCGACGCGGAGACGAGATGCCCCGAAATGGAAAAGCTCACCTATGCCCTTATCATTGTCGCCAGGAAGCTACAACCTTATTTCCAAGTGCACTCTATTCATGTGCTGACAAACTTTCTGTTGAGGAAGATAATGCAAAAGCCCGAGGCATCAGGTAGATTGATCCAATGGATGATGGAAATGAGTCAGCATGATATCAAGTACATCCCGAGAACGACAATCAAAGGTCAGACTTTGACGGATTTCATATCAGAATTCTCATATCAACCAGATGGGGAAATCAGCCTGCCAGGGGCAAATACCTTAGGAGAAATTGAGCAGCAAAAGCTAAAGCTTGACGACCTATGGCAGTGGACTCTCTATGTAGATGGCTCCTCAAATGAGAAGGGGGCAGGAGCGGGGCTTTTGCTTGAAAGTCTCGAAAGAAACCAGATCAAAGTTATAGTAAGATTTGGGTTTGCTGCCTCCAACAACGAGGCTGAGTACGAGGTGTTGCTTGCAGGGATCCGTCTCGCCAAGGAAATGGGGGTAGAGTCCATCAAAATTTATAGTGATTCCCAGCTCGTAGTCTACTAGATTACCGAGGAGTGCTAGGCGAAAGAGGATGGAATGGCATCATACCTCCAATTGTTGAAATCCGAGCTTGAGCAGTTTAGATCCTTCACAATTCTTCAGATCCCAAGGGAGAGAAATTCAGTAGCCGATGCTGTAGCCTGCCTAGCCTGTGTAGTGAGCCAAGAGAAAGCTAATTCGATACCAGTTTAGTTTCTCCCAAGTCGAAGGATCTCCGCTCCATAAGAACAGTCTTAGTAACGAGTTAGAGACAGTTGGATGAGTGCAACTATTGCCTAACTAAGGGATGGAACACTTCCAGAAGGAAGAAATGAAGCCAGAACACTTCGCGCAAAGTCAACTCGATACACACTCATCAATGATAAGTTGCATAAGTGTGGGTTCAATACACCGCTATTGCGGTGTGTCGACCATGAGGATGTAGACTATGTTCTGAGAGAGATTCATGAGGGCATCTGCAGGAACCATGCAGGAGGTAGATCTTTAGCATACAAAGTGTTTCATCAAGGTTACTAGCCAACAGTTTTTGATGATGCAGTAGACTATGTGCACAGATGCCAGAGGTTTGCAAATACTCCACAAGCTCCGCCTCGAGAGTTAACTACGTTGACAAACCCTTGGCTTTTTGCAATCTAGGGCATTGACTTGATAGGCCATTTGCCTTAAGGAAAAGTGGGCGTTAAATTTGTAATGGTTGCCGTGGATTACTTCACTAAGTGGGCAGAATTCGAGCCTTTAGCCACCATCACGTCGAACAGGCTAATGGATTTTGTCTACAAAAACATCATTTGTAGGTTCGGAATCCTCCAAACTATAATAACTGACAACGAAAAACAGTTTGACAGTGAAGACTTCAGGTCTTTTTATGAACAGTTTGGTATTAAGAAGAGCTTTGCTGCTGTTTATCAGCCTTAAGCCAACGGTCAAGAAGAGGTTGTAAACAAAGTTATCAAGTATACCATTAAGAAGAAACTCGATGCCCTGAAGGGAAGATAGGCCGAAGAATTGCCTGAAGCCTTGTGATCTTACAGAACGACAGCCAGAAGCTCGATAGGAGAAACCCTGTTCTCTCTATCATATGGGTGTGAGGCAATGGCCCTAGTTGAAGTGGGGATCAGTTCATTCCGAAGGGAAGTTTTCAACGAAGAAAAAAATGAAGACCTTCTCTGCTTGAGGCTAGAGCTAATCGAAAAGCATTGTGACAAGTCTCAATTAAGGCTCGCCTTGCATTAGCAGCGATAATGCAAGGCGAGCCAGACGATACTTTAACACCAAAGTCAAAAACAGAGACTTTGAAGTAGGCGATCTAGTTCTCAGAAAGGTCGTCCAGGGTACTCAAAACTTGAACTTGGGGACACTTGGGCCCAAATGGGAAGGTTCATTCAGGATCTCCGAAAAGCTCACGCTAGGAACCTTCCACCTACAACACCTTAACGGTGAAGCAATATTGCGAGCCTGGAACACCGAGCATCTGCGAAGGTATTACCAATGAACAGCTTGGGTTCCACTCATGTTTTATTTAATCATTCATTGTATGGATGTTTACGGCCAAAATGCTTTATCAATAAAAGAGGTATTACTCATAATTTTTCTTTGTTCACCATTTTTATTTTACTTGTTTAGCGTTTATCATTCATTACTTCAAAAATCGCGACCTACGTAATAGCATCTGAAAAAAACTTGGAGTCAAGAGTCCGGAAACAAACAGCTTGTCTCAATAAGTCACACCAAAATCCAACTCAATAAGGATGAAATATCCCAAATCGACGAAGGTATACTTGGAAAAATTCAAGAAAAACACATCGAAGGAAATCAACTCTAAGTAGGCTACCAAAACTCGAGACGAACAATAGATCCAAAGTCGGAGTTGTCGCATAAGATTTCATCGCATATATTCGAAAAGCTCCTCAACAAGCAAGCTACGCATAACTTGGAGCAAATTCAGATTTTTTATGACAAGTCTGATTAGGATGATTGAAATGACTCTGCAGGAATATAAAAAATTGCTCGATGGGGATATACTAAAATATCTTCTATTCATTATGGAGTTCGGTTACAAACTTAACAAAAAAAAAAGTCATAATGATTTTTTCAAGCAGGTGGAGGAGCAGGGCCTTCATCTTCTGTGACTGGGGAGCTCATCGCTGATTAGGAGAGACGGTTCCTTGACGGTAGGAATGGCAACGAGCTCCTCAAGGTTGGGAACCTCGCCTAGGGGAAGATCAACAACATTGGAAAGAAGTATAGCCAACGGAGCCGGATCCTCGACTTCTTGCTTAAGGCCAGTCTCCTCCTTGTCTTCCTCAACCTCTTCCTGGCCCTCACCATCAGCCTCAGAATCATCTGAGTATACGTAGGCCATTCCTTGAGCTTCAGTCTTCAGCCTTTCGACCTCTCTCTGATAATCTCGTGAAAGGAAGGAGAAGTCGATCAAGGGGTGAGCTTCCCACAACTTCTGCACTAGGAAGACTGAAGTCTCCCAAGCTTGATTGGTGATGGCTTCATTCAATTCTCCGATCTGAAGCCTAAGTTGCTCAACCTCAGCTTTGGGCTTTCGTTGACCTTTTGCTTCCTAGGCAAGGTTGAGTGAGGCCTGCTTAAACTTTGCCTCCCAATCCGAAATAGTTTTTTGAGCCAAAGAGAGCTCAAAAGTCAACTTATTATTGGCACCCCGCTACTGTGCCAAACTCTCCGCAGCCTTGGTTGCTTCGGCTTCAACCTTAGCTCACGCGGCCTCACTCACATTGATCTTGTCAAGGAACTCCCTTTCCTTGACCCTGAAAGCCATCATATCCTTCCTAAACCGTTCAAGCTCAGGCTGCTTCGCTTTCTTCTCCTTCTCCGTAACCTGGGCCTTGGCTTGGCATCCTTTTTCACTATCTCCGCCAACTGCCATCCTCGATGAGTGCCCTCCAACGTGGGATAGCACTCATCGTAGAGAAGTCTAGTCGCCATGGCACCCTAAAGAAAAAAGGGATGGAAAGTTAGCAAAAAATAATGACAGCATGCATAACAGAGTGAAAAGGGCGAACTACTAGTAACTTTGCCGTATAATTGCACACCCAGGCCAGCATCTGGGTGGGAGATGAATCCCTAACACCCATGAATGTTTGTGGGGTGACGTCGTCCCTGGCCGCTACAGCCCTAACGCTGATATGGTTAGGGAGTTGGTCGATCAAAGTATCGACCGCAGCTCAAGCCACTTCGTCCATCTTTTTACCTCCCTACCGAGACGAGCTGGACTTACTTCTCCCGACAGTGACAGTCTTGCTCGCTAGAGCAGACTTCTTCTTGGCAAAGTCCTTGGCCATAGACTTCTTTAGGCTACTAACCTGCATGGCGACCTCCTTACCTGAGACAACCTGTTATTCCACCATCTTCTGCTTTCCCGAGCCCCCTTGAGGCTCGATCAAATTTTTCTTACCCGAGCCATTGTACTGCTCGGGTGCCTTCTGTTTCCCCAAGCCTCTAGTTAGCTAAGGTGTTTTCTTTGACGGCCCCTTTTGGGGCTCGAAGGCACTTCTCCTGCCCACTGCCTTCGAGACAGTCACAAGCTTCTTCGCATTTAGGCCTTCCCCAAGTTCATCCCTGCTGTGCTTCACGCCAACGATATTAGTAGGTTGCTTCGTCGCCAAAGCAGCTAGCGTTTGCTTGACAGCCACAAAAGTTGTCGCTTTCTTCTTGAGGCCTTTTGGTTTCTCGGCCCACATTTCTGCAAAAAATAGAAGCAAGCAGTAAGTGACCTACCTACACAGGAAGAATAAGCACGAGTAATCAATAACTTACCTTTCTCGAGAATGGTAAAGAAATTGGCGTTATCCTCACAAAAGTTGTACACCCTCAAGTGAGGAAGCGAGATGATCTCGTTAATGTAGAGTTGTCTGTCGAAGAGGTCACTGAAGCGCTGGAGCCTCTATAAGCTCGCGACGAGGAGATAGTTCTACTCGACGTTAACTGCAAAAGTAAAGAAGCTCATTTAGCTTAAACATAGAGTTTGAAAGCGATCTTCGCAAACACTGGGGGTTGAAGTCTTACTCGCTTCTGAAGCAAAAACATTAGTCTCCCAGGCCTCATAAAAGAAAAATTGGGAGTCCCAATGTGGGACCTTCTTTGGGACGTTGACTAGCCCATTGAAATGTACCTCCTCGCCTTGGAAAGGTAATGCATCCAGTCTTGCCCTTTCTTCAATCTATACAAGTGGATGAGCTCCTCAACTGATGGCTCACCCAACTCAACAATCATGTATGCTATATACAGACCTATGATTATGATGTATGAGTTCACGGACAGCTAGAAAGGGACGATGCTGTCAATAAAATGATGAGGGGGAATAGATACCCCATATCTCAAGAGGGTCTTGGAGGTCGCCACCTATCCGATTGGGAGATTCTTTCGGGAAAAGTTCCTCGGAACCCTCAAATTAAGTTGTGGCGCATAAGTCTCTCTTATGCGCCTCAGATCCTTGACATCAATCAAGGATTTCAGTTCCCTCCACAGCCTATGAACTAGAGACCGCTTAGACTGAACCAACTCTATAGAAGCGCGGTCAGACAAGCCCGCTGCTTCAGAATCTGAGCGATGAGCTCTTTAGAAACCTTGGGGATTATGCCCCCGAAGACTGCCGAGCCCGCAGGGGAATCGAACATGCGATCAATTGTATGGCTGCTGGACGAAGACATGACTATATCTTGCTTCTAGGTACCTGAAACAGAAGCGAACATGTGTTGTCAAAGCTCAAAAGAGTCAGTGACCTATCCACACTTTGCTTTCTATTTAGGCACCCAAGATAGCTCACGCCAGACAACGAATGCATGCGACCTATCTAGGATTCCAGCAGCCACCGCGATAAACCCTCCTTAAACCCAAGACCGCCGAAGACACACTTAAAAACCTAGTAAAGCCCTAGAAGACTCAATGTGGCCATGACAATGGCCACCCTTAGCCACGAAAATCAAGAAAACGACTAAAGAGAGGAAAAAATGTTAATGTATGCCCTAGGAACCAATCGTGTCGTCGGTTCCAAGGTATTATGTTTGGTATATATATGTTAATGTATATATTTTGTATATAAATTTTTATCTTATCAATAGAAGAAAGTGTTCTTATTTCACATGTGGTTTATTGCTTCATTTATATATATGTATTACATGTGAAATGTTCGGATGATACAAATCTTTAGAATATCAAAATCATCAAAGTATTCCCTACATAGGTAACATTAATCGGGCAATAATATTACGTAGTAGGCATGCTGAATGCCTCCATAGAATATCATGTGATGGTATTAGTGTGGGTGATTATAAAAGTTATATCACTAGGACATTAGCATAGATAAGCGGTTAGTGAATTGTTTATCGAATATGGCCATTTATGATGAATCACATGGACATTTAAAATGTAGTCAATGATTCATCACAAGATGGTCCTAATGTATTATTAATCCTTAGACCTGAGATATCACGGTTGGATTCTGCATAAACGCATATGGTGTATAAACACTAGGCTAATCATGTCATGTGTTAATAAGCCGATTTGGCCATATGTTGTTTATGTGTGAGGACAAGTGATAGTCAAGATGGGATCCATTGACTTGGTATAGATTGATATCAAGTTCCTAGACAAATGTCTAGACGCGTTGGAAAAGGGAAATCTCCGGTCGGGGTATATAAATGTTAACTGAAAGGTTGTTTCATGGTGACACGTTTCATATGTATTGATTGTCAATTTGATATAAAATTAAGATAAGGATTTTGACATACCATGAATCCATTCTTAATTGGGATTAGACAACGTTAGGATTTTATTATACATCGTGTATGATTATAAAAGGGTTCGTTGGAGTATATCTTCATTTTGACTTATGGGTTATGGAGCATTGCTAGATGCCTACCATAATCGGTGGGAGTTTTGTTCATAAAGAGTTATGACAAAATATATCAAAATAGACTATGATATTAGGCTCATGGCTAGGCCACAATAAACCTAAGAGGTCACACATAAAAACTAAGGAGAATTGAGAAATAGCCAAAGAGAGTTGATTATCCAAGGTTGGCTAGCACCTACCAGTAATAAAGTTATTTATATTATTACCATTGAATTAGATTCAATGGAGAGTTATATTGGTTATTATGAATAATTTAAGGGTTAAATTGCTAATTGGAATTAAATGGAATTCAAATTCATAATTAATCATTTTCTTTATATTAAGTTTAATTTAACAATGGTTGTAATTGTAAACATATGAACAATTTAAAGGTTAAATTGCTATGTAAACAATTTAAGAGTTAAATTGTTAATTGTGATTAAATGTTAATCCAATGTTATTATTTAAAGAAGTTTAATAACTTCATAATAATTATGGAATTATTTACAACTCCAAAACAACTATGGAATTGTTTAAGGATTCCAAAACAATTATTGAATTGTTTACAAGGCTACATATATAATGAAAATGATATACCAATTTTAAGATAGAGATCAAAATTTCTAAGAACCCTAAATGTCTTTCTTAGCCTAATTCTTCTTTTACCTTAGTGTGGATACTCTTTTGTTTAATTTCTCTTGAAATTAAAAGTCTCCAAGGTTGCTAAGGACTTAAGGTAGCAAGTTATACCTATACTTGTTTTCAATTTGATTGAAATTTTTTGCAAAATAAGAATATACATGTTATAGTATCACATGCATCATTCTCCATGCATTCCATCTTTCAAAAAGAAACCTTACTAGAACAAGAGAATGGGAAGAACTTGCCAGAAAGAGCGTCGTACAGACGATGAAGCAGCGACAGAACAAGCAAAGACATCAGAGAGTTTTCGCAAGTTGAGTAAGTTTCTGACGAGTTCACCCGCTTTTACAGTGGTTTGCATAGGAGACAAAAGGGCGGGGTTCAATCGTAATCGTCGATCTACAATGAATCTTGACCCTCTATTCGTCGAGCAAGCTTAGCTCTTGGACGTGGCCACGCGTCAACCAACTATGAGGGGCGACGAATCGTCAGACTATTGTGATCATAACCATCGTCGCACGTCCCTCAACTCCGTGCGTGGACAACTATAGTCGCCCACGAGCGACAAAACGTGACTACCGAAGGCTGTCGCATTTAATGCGACACAACCACGTGGAATTTACATAATTGTCCTTACTATTCATATTCCAAGTTCGTCAGGTATCACAAAAGAGAGAAGATCCAAGTGTAGAGTACGTCGACCGGGCATGAGTTCGACCCTTGAAGCTCAATCGAACCTGCATCCGATGACCTATTGATGATGCCGAGCTTGATATCAAATCGAGCAATAGTCTTCGAAGCTCAAAACGAACATCGAATAATAGGGGGCAGATGTTGTGTGTGATTTTTTCATCAAGCTCGAAGTATCGCGAGGTTATAGCCCGATTTAAAACCAACTCGACTCCACCGATTGTCCGACCCAACATAAGCTCATCAAGCTATAGGTCGACCCAACACAAGCTAGTTGCAAATAATCCGTGCGATCGTTCAACCAATTCCCACATAACTTCAGATCTTAGATATCTTGGAAGAGGTCAGATTGACAGCAATCTTTGCGCAATCACAATGCCCAATCGCGAGAATATCGAAGTTGCATTTCAATTTAATTGTGATCTCTTTATTTTCACTCTTTCCTTTGTACAAACTCTATATATAAACCCCCTTAAACAATGAGAAAGGGGTTGGAAAATATTCCTAGAATTACTATTGTAAGCTCTCACAGCAAATACAAAGAACAGTGGACGCAGGCTCAAGAGTTCATCTCGCCGAATAACTTTAAAATCATTTTTGCCATTTACTTTATTGCATTCATTGCTGGTTACCCATAATCACGCATACACCAGCTTTGATCCCCCCAAGGTCAATCGGATCACTCTAGTTGGTGCAGATTTCTGTATCAACAATATCATTTTCAATTTTTTCTTAAACTTAAAAACAAATAAAAATATATTGTATTTGAAGAATAAGATTTGGAAAATAAATAACTCTTCTCTTAAAAAGTGAGAGTAAGGTTAAACTAAAAAGAAAAAAAAATCTAAAAGATTTTTTTTTTTTGTCAGCAAACACTGTTTTTCTTTTATTTTTATTCATAAAATCTAGTTCATTGCATCTCTTGAAGTTGTAAAAGAAGTCTTGGTTAAGATACTACTCACACCAAGGTCTAGATGTTTTATGGTTTTAAATTTCTAGTTTTTAAAAATTAATTAAAAAAAGAGAGTAAACTCTCAAAATAAAAAATTCGGTGTATTAGTTTATAGAAATAATTTTGTTGAAGCATGCCAATAGCCCAAAGCAGAAACCAAAGTGTAAACCCTTTGTGACTAAACTCTAAGCAAACAGAACACAAGTTGTGTGGAGAACAGGAGGGAGACATGTCATTTACTTCCCCTCCACATACCCAAAAGTATGAATTATCTAATCAGAATTTTGTTTCCTATATCTTCTTCTTTCTTTATTAGCCCATACATTTATCTTCTTCAAAAACCATAGACACCATGTTAATAAATTTCTCATCTTCACCACCCACTTCATCTTCCTCTTGTTCTCTTTTCAAATTAGCCAATTCAAAGTCACCCATTTCAGAATTCCCACTTAAACCCAAAACCCATCTCTCAAACTCTCTATCTTCTTCCTTTTATTCATCATCAAACCTCAGTTTTCATAGCAAGAACCAGATTTTTAATGAAAGGAGTAGGTTCAATTATAAAAAAGGACTTGATTTTAGGCCATGTGCTGTTTCTGGATTTGATTTGGGGAGTTTTGAATCTGTTTTGGAAGCTGCTGGAGTTTTAACAGCAATCATTGTCGTTCATGAAAGTGGTCACTTTCTTGCTGCTTATCTTCAGGGAATCCATGTAAGTAAATTTGCAGTTGGGTTTGGTCCAATTTTAGCTAAATTTAATGCAAAGAATGTCGAGTATTCTATTAGAGCTTTTCCTCTAGGTGGGTTTGTTGGGTTTCCTGATAATGATCCAGAGAGTGGTATACCTGTTGATGATGAAAACTTGCTTAAGAATAGACCAATATTAGATAGAGTTATTGTGATATCAGCTGGTGTAGTTGCTAATATAATCTTTGCATATGTTATAATATTTATTCAAGTTGTATCAGTTGGTTTGCCTGTTCAAGAGTCCTTTCCTGGGGTGCTTGTGCCCGAGGTTCGAGCCTTTTCAGCTGCTTCCCGTGATGGATTGTTTCCTGGTGATGTAATCCTCTCTGTTAACGGAGTGGAATTCCCAAAAACTGGGCCTAATGCTGTTTCTGAGCTTGTTGGTGTTATTAAGAAAAGTCCAAAGAGAAATGTGTTGCTTAAAGTTGGGAGGGGAGAGCAGAAATATGAAATTGGGATCACCCCAGATGAAAATTTTGATGGAACTGGTAAAATTGGGGTTCAATTGTCACCAAATGTGAAGTTTTCAAAGGTTAGTCCCAAGAATCTGTCGGAGGCTTTTAGGTTTTCTGGGAAAGAATTTTGGGGTCTCACATCGAATGTCTTGGATAGCTTAAAACAGACATTTTTGAATTTCTCACAAACAGCTAGTAAGGTTTCGGGTCCTGTTGCAATTATTGCTGTTGGTGCAGAAGTTGCTAGGTCGAATATCGATGGGCTTTACCAGTTTGCAGCCGTGCTCAATATTAACCTTGCAGTGATAAACCTTCTTCCGTTACCTGCTTTGGATGGGGGTTCACTGGCCTTGATTCTTATAGAGGCTGCTAGAGGTGGGAGGAAGCTTCCTCTGGAACTAGAGCAACGAATTATGTCCTCAGGAATCATGCTTGTTATACTGCTTGGGTTATTCCTTATTGTCCGCGACACCCTTAACCTTGATTTTATCAAAGAATTGTTGTGATCGCTTCCTATGTCTTTGGAGTCCGTAGGCAATTTGGGTGAGACAGATTTCTGGGGAAGCTGGTCTTAGATTAGTCTGGTTGCCAGTGATATCTCATGAAGGGGACAGAGTGAGTTCATAGTAGATGATTGGTGTTGTTTATTGCTTCTGCCAAGATGCTATTTGGCAGGTACTCGTTGCTTCTTATCTCCTTTTTACTCCTTTCAACTTTATGTCTTCCTCATAGTATTGTAAACTATAGATTCTTTGATGACATTGGCATCACTAGAACGGTTTGTGCACTTCAATCCCATGTCCCATGATAATCACAAAGATCTCTGTAATCATAATATTAACTTGTAAGTGATCTCAAGTATTCATGGATGCCATGAGATAGAATTTAAAACATCTTTGCACATTGTTAACTTACAAAATATTTGAAATTATAGATATTAGTTCCTGGAGGCTGGATTATGATGGAAAACGTCTTGAATGTTTCGAACATGGAAACTATCATTTTCTCTATGCATCAAGTGACATCCTTTAGGAACTTTACTGAAGACTTTCGTGCAAATAATTATTTCCTAGTCCAAACTGTTTCTTATATGTAGTAATTTACTGTAAAATTAGATTTTGCTCTTTTATGATTGATGCTAGTGGATTTGCTAATGCTTACATAATGGCCTGTGATTCCTAATGCTGAAATAAAAATCTGTTTCATGTTTTTCTGATCTAAAACTCCTTTCCTTTAATCAAACCAATGTGTTCAAAGATGTTTTCACCCTTTCTAGAAACAGTAATTTAAATGTATTTGAAGTAAGAGCTGGTCACAAGGTGAAAGATTCTGGTCCGGTTCCATTCCATAGGTTGATAAATGATCTTAGGAGGTGTTTGATAGAAACATATCATTATTTGATCATTTACTCCAAAATACTCGTTTGTGTTATTTGATATTTGTACCAAAACCCATTTATCCGTTTGCTAAATATCACTCATGGAATGAACTTTAATATAATTGCACTGCATTAAACAATGATAAGTGAAAGCCAGTGAAATTCTATCACTCAAGTATATTTTGTTTTCTACTTAGAGTCTTAGACTAGTGTCAAGGTTAACCTATCCAGGTGGAGGGTCTCCCCCCTTTGTAAGCCCAGGACACTGCTCTATTTTGTTTTCTAAAATCTATAGGTGGAGAGACTCCCTCCTTCCCTTTATAAGCTAAAGACCTACCCAATGTGTTTTCAATGTGGGATTCAATGATTCATTACAATCTCCCTCACCCAATTCTGTGATGCCCTCGTCATAGGTGGGGCCTCTTACTTATCCGTTCACCTCACTCTTGTGTAGACTCACAACACGTGAACACTCTTGCACGGTGTCTTGTCTGATCATCGAAAGACTAATTGGACCTGTTTTGATACTTCTTGTTACTGGTTGAGAGTTTTACACTCAAAATGCTAACTTATCATGTGGAGGGATTCTTCACTTTATAAGCCAAAAACTTGTCCGATGCGCTTTCGATCGTTATACTAAGTTGGTCAGACAGAAAATGAAAGAAAATTTAATTTGATGAAAAGAATTTTTAGAAAATGGAATATAAAAAATACATTATTCATGTATAATTTTATATTTATCCACTAAAAGAATTAATAGGTTATAAAAGTTGGCGTAATAGTAATAGGTAATGGCGTAATGCTATTACGATAAGTATTTATTTCAAGTGATATTTTGTTAAAACAAAGTAATTCTCAAAATTAATTTTGAGGCAGAAAATATACAATTGTTTTGATATTATAATAATCTATAACTTCAACTTTATTTGACGCTGAAAAAGGAGAGTGCTAAATTACATGGTGAATGTCAATCCTTACAAATACTACAGAAAAAAAGAAATTCCGAAAGTTTGGAGAGAACAATAATATTGGTTTAAAATTTTTGCTAAATATAATAGAGAAACCAAAATGTCTTGAGAGAATTGGGCCAAAACTGCCCCAAGTCCTATTAAGCTAACGAGGTCCAAGGCTAAAAAATAATTAACAAAACTACATATAAATTAAACAAATTACTTGATGAAAACACAATGAAAATATTTGTAGGTCTTCTGTGAGAATAACAATATGAGAAACAAAGCCATTCCCTTATATTTAAGTTTTACACTATTGTTAAAAAGTGGCTTATGTTCAATATTTTTTTCTCAACCTACAAAAGTAACAAAAATGTATAATTAATGTGGTCAAACTTTTGCCAATATAAAAGGGAATATTTTGATGGTTTTCATGTCATTTAAATTGATTTAATGTTATTAATAAAGTTAATAATAAAACAAAATATGTACCAGACGACAAACAACAAAAACGACAAAAATACATTAGAAATTTGGTATGCATATTAAGAATTTTTTTTTTTTTTTTTAAAATTACAATTCATAAATCAATGCCTATTAATGGTTAATTCATATCAAAACAACTTTTTTTTTGAATTAATCATTTTTTGATAAAAAAGAAAACATGTATAATTAATTGCAACAGTAACCGACGAAATTTGAAGAATAAAAAGGAATTTGATTTTTCTGAATTTGACAATTGGCAAAACAATACTTGTGAACATAAAAATACCGACAATTCACACAATTGCAATAAACTTTTTATATTTTGCGAATAAAAAAAGCACAATACACATCGTTTAAAAAACTTCATACATTTTGAAATTATGACCATAGTTAAGGCAGATATAATTTAACTATAGGAATATTAAAATTAATTTCTTATAGATTCTAAATATAAGTAATAAAAAAAGAAAAGAAAAGAGTATAGTAGTGTTATTAAGGTAAACTTGCCTTTGAGCAGTAAGCAAAGGATAAACAATTCAACAACTAAAAACGAAAAAACAAAGAACAACCTAATTTAGGAAGGACATAATAGTAAATAGTCGAATTTATAAAGTAACCAAAATAGTTATGTGGAAAAAAGAAAAGAAAAATAGAAATTTACTAAAGATAGAGAGAGTTAAATAAAACAAGTGTAAATATCAAGGGTGGATATAGAGAACGCGTAGAAAGCCTGTAAGGACGTAGCACTTAGCATGCAAAACGGGAGCGAATTTGAAGCTCACACCTCTAACTTAAATATTCACCACCCTATTGCCCTATCAGCTACCCGTGGGCTCTCACACTTCACGCCCCACTCTTTTTTTTCTTCTCTCTCTCTGCATCTTCCCTCTTTCTCTCTCTAAATCTCCACATTCACTTTTCCTTTCCGTATTATTTAACACAAGAGAGAAGAGTTTCTCTATCTCTCTCCTCTCTTAAAAATTTTTATTTTTTCTAATTCTCTCACCTTGGGAGAGGAGAGACTTTCAATCAAAATTCAAACATACAAACAAAACTCAATTATACCCAGTAGCTTACAATAACTTATTAAACAAAAAGTGCATCCAAACAATATAACCATTACGTAATAACACCATTGACACAGCTTTTTATTTTATTTCTTCTCTTTTTAAGCCCAAACAAAAACTTATTCCCATACTAAAACTAACCAGTATTGACTGTTTATTATATTTAAAAGCTGGCCGACATGGTGAGCAGCGGCGGAGCAGCAAGCGACGGCGAAGTAACTGGGTCAAAAAGATGCAGTCAGAACTTGAAGAAGGGTCCATGGACGGCGGCGGAGGATGCAATCTTGATGGAGTACGTGAAGAAGCATGGTGAAGGGAACTGGAACGCTGTGCAGAAGAATTCAGGTTTGATGAGATGTGGTAAGAGTTGTAGGCTTCGATGGGCTAACCATTTGAGGCCTAATCTCAAGAAAGGCTCTTTTACTCCTGAAGAGGAGAGGATCATCATCGAACTTCACGCTAAACTCGGCAACAAATGGGCTCGCATGGCCGCACAGGTACCCTTAATTACCCACATAATAAATGCATATATATAAACTATATAGATCATTTCTCTAAGATTGTGGTTTTGATTTTTCTTTTTTCTTTTTATGTGATCAATTTGATTTGTTCAAGTAGTTTTGAGAAGTCTCTTGTTTTTCCTCTTCTTCGTTGATTGTTTGACTGGTTTTGTTATGTGATTGTGATAGTTATTTTCGGAGACAATTTGATTTTTGAAATATAATTTCGATATATGCATATATATAAAATTTTCATTTGCTTTGGTCTATCTATCTTATTCTTATCTGAATTTCCATTTCAATTTCGTATCTATCTCTCTCCCTGACTTGTCTTTATATCCTTGTTCTTATTCCTTAATCACCAAGCTATCTCATTTGATAATTCATCTCTCTACAGCTACCTGGAAGAACTGACAATGAAATCAAGAACTACTGGAACACCAGAATGAAGAGACGCCAAAGAGCCGGCCTACCTATCTACCCACAAGAAATCCAAGAAAAAGCCGCAGCGTTTCACCACCACCACCACAGGAGATCCCACAACAATTCATCCGCTTTACTGTCTTCACTCCTCACATCACAAAACCCCACTTACAATCCCTCTCTCTCCTTGTTCGATACCTTCAATTTCCCAACCGCTGCAAACCACCCTCTTCAAAATCAACCAACTTCATTTTACTCCAATCCTAATCACCAATTCAAGATTTTTTGTGACAACAACAATGGCACTAATGGTTTTTCTATCCCTTTATCCCCTAATTCTTCATTTGTACCATCAGCAACAACTCTCTTCAATCAAAACCTCCAATCTCAGGCTCTTCCAGTACCATCTTTTAAATTCAATAGTGGAAATAATTTTGAGCGTGATTTGAGTTTTAGTTCGATGATAATGGGAGCGGGAGGTTCTGTTGACCCAATTAATCATTTTGTTTCTGGGATGGACAATGAGCTCCCTTCAAGCCAAATACCACCACAGGCACAACCAAGGACTTCAGCTTCAACAGGGTCAACGGCTGGTGTTTGTACGATGAAAACTAATGCTGACCATAAAATAATTCCCCCCAAAACGACTGGAGGCAATAGTGGCCTGTTAGATGCTCTAGTGCAAGAGTCACAAAAGCTATCTCGCAATGAAATATTCAAAGGTGAAAATTTGTCGGTTGTAGGTGATAAAGGGAAAGGCGTGGTGGGTGTGCCTTGTGAAGAGGAGGAAGGCAATGAAGGTGTTGATTCAGTGATGAGGAATAGCGGCGAGGCTAATGCTGATACACTGTGGGATGATTTGAGCTCTTCTCAGTCATCAATTGGTGAGTTCAATTATTTTTGCTCATTCCATCTCTATTCGCATGCACTTGGTAGAATCAATTACACGTAGTCCTAGCTTGGACTTTTACATTATAGCTTGCCTTTAAATTTTAATATTATTCCCAATGTGCACCCAGTTTTATTCTCACGTACGACAATAAGCGCCGATAAGACTAAAGCCAAACAATTATTTTAACTTGTATTTTAAAAAGGATTCACATAAATCAAACAGGATAAAAGATATTTTTCAAGTTTAAGATTTGAAACTCCATAAAATTAGTCTACATGCTTGTCACTTTTACTTCATGTATATATTTTCTTTAATGTTTGTACACTATTCTTTAACCAATTGACAGTGGGTTAGAAGGTATAATTTAGATTTTTCAACTGTACTTTTATGTATGTTCATGATACGGTAAGAAAACACATGAATATGGTTTGGTTAACACAGGAATGAAAGCCGGTGAGGAACCATTAGAGGAGATGAATTCCATGGACGATGATCTCATGACCCTGCTCAACAACTTCCCCTTATCAATGCCCCTTCCTGAGTGGTACCCCGGAAACAGCGAAATTTCGAACGGATCATCAACCACCATGACAGGTGGCAGCAATGTAGACACTAACCATCAGCAAAATGCTGCAACTACCATTGCTCCACCCTCAGTTGCCTCCCCGGACCTCCAGTGGTCTCTGGGTTCCTGCGGCTGGAACAACATGCCCAGCATTTGCTAAGCTAAGCATATATCATATCCTTGCAGAGACCAGGAGTAGCTAGAATCAGCAGTGTGTTCTAATCGTTTAATTACTTTTTTTTTTTTTCTAAAGTTTAATTTTACTAAGCAGTCAATTCCATTTAGGTTTAATTGTGTGATCGCGTCTTCTGTTGAACTATAATGTTTACTTGTATGTAGCTTTATATATTGGCGGCCCCGACTAGATGACTAATTTTATGATCATGTATATACCGATCGTCAATCTAGAATATAGTTTTTAACTTTCTAGATATTTTTTTAATGGCTGTTTTCGTCTACTTCTATATCCTGGTTTAATATAGAAGGTAATATGTTGAGACAATCTTTATCTTCTACAAACCAAATTTTTTTTTTTAAATGTCGTACAAGAATGACGAACCCACTTGTCATCGCCTTATACCGGAATCTCGCTAAATGTAGTGCATACATGGCTAATTTTGGAGGTGGCGAAAGAAGGAAGAGAAAGATAGCTCTTAAAATAAGAAATGTTGTGACGACCTTTGAGCTGGCTTCAAATTTTTGTCCTCGAAACGCTTCTATTTTTTGAGC